>NC_056749.1:272090825-272345825 GCF_019279795.1 Protopterus annectens
TTTGGAAAATTCCCAATAACCTTTTGGTAAAGGGTGACAAGTCTCCTCTGCTCCATTCTCTGAGATTATCCCCGGAGCGGGGATCTCCTACTTTGAGGTCTTTCTTTCTCCTATAGACCCTAAAAAAGTTTCCAGGGCCACCATTCACTTCTTCTGTTAGGTCCTCCTAGAGTCTTTCTGAGTTGGAAGTGGATAGGATTGTGAGGAAGTTCCTCAGAACACAGCTCCAGATGGGGGTTCTGTCACCTTTCTCTCTCACCGCATCCATGAGCCCTAAATCTAACTTCTAAGCCCATACATGATTCTTCTCTGATCTGACTGACAATTTGAGTCCTCAGACCAAAAGCGACGAGAGTTGAACCATCGGATCCAAAGGTCCTAGCATTCCTGTCGTCTAAGACTTTCCTGACCCAATCGGCTCTGACCCCTTTGGAGCATGATGGCTGTTGGAGCTGAAGCGCTGGCATTGGATCTGAGGGGTTGACTTTCATTCTGAAGTTTTCAGAGGTGTCGCTCTCTCTCGGAACATCAGTGATAGCTCTGCTCCGACTCCCATTCAGATCAGAGAAGTCTTTTTCCTCATTACTGGCCACCCTACAATCCATTACTAACACATCTATGAAGTTAATCTCACTTGCAGATGGTGGCCACCCTACAGTCCATTACTAACTCATGCATGAAGTTAATCTCACATGCAGCTGAAGGTTCCTTAGGGCTGCCATTTCAGACGTAGCCATTAGGAGACACCCCTAAATGAGGTTTTATGATTTAGTGGAGCTCTTTAAGGCGTCATTCATCAGTGCTCCTTTTGTTGGATATTCTTTCTTTGGTCCAACAGTTAGAGGGACACACTCGCAGTGAGAAGGATGGAAAGACCCTTTCTGCCTTGGGAATCTGCTGTTCTACCCCACAAAGAACCTTTTCCAGGAATCATTGTGGTGGTAAGAAAGTGTGGTTCAGAAAACCTCAAGGAATCGCATGGAGATTTTTCCCCCAGAGGCAGAGGTGGAAATACTTATAATGGCAGACTCTACCCTTGTGGCAGAGGGGGTCCGTAGAATCAAGGTTCTTTGGATTCTTTCTCTGACCAGCATTTTCAGTGCTCCTGAAAAGTTACCCAACTGCCTCTCTCTGGAGGCAGTCAGGGGCGCACTTATCCTTGCACCCAAAACCCTGGACAGCCATCACACATGGGTTTTGGGTGCAAAGGATCATATCCAGAAAATGCTTCATTCCCTTTTCCTCAAGTTCCTCCAAAGAAGAGAAGTCTCCGCAATGTTCCACCTAATCAGCGGGAAGAAGCAGCTCTAGAAATTCAAAAGCTGCTGGACAGTAGATTCATCCAAGATGTCCCCCCAGACCAAAGAGGATCCAGAATTCACTCAGGGTTCTTTTTAGTGGCAAAGAAAACAGGAGAAGTGTGACCTGTTTTTGGATCTCAGTTATTTAAACCAGTTTGTAAAGAATTCCAAGTTCTGGATGGTCACTGTTCAGTCCATTCTGCCTCTCCTTTAGAAGGACGACTGGATGTCCTTTCTAATTATTCGGGAAGCGTACCATTATATAAAAATGAACAGACACTACTGGAGATATCTATGCTTCTGGCTGGGAGCCAGTCATCATTTCAGAGCCCTGCCCTGTGGTCTCACCTCAGCCCTCAGGGTGTTCACTAAATGCCTGGCACTAAGACTGCATAGGTTGTGTGTTTACGTATTTAGACGACTGGCTCCTGACTGCACTGACCAGACCTCTTCTGAAAAAGGCCATAGATTACCTTCTTTTATTTCATTCTCTGGGAATTACAGTAAATCTGGTAAAGCCCAAACCACAACCAGTTCAAGCATTGTAGTTTATAGGGGCTCATCTAGACACGGTTAGTTAACTGTCTTTTCTTCCTCAAAACAAAATTCTTTGTCTGAAATCGCATGTCAGTCAAGTTTTATCTCATCCCTCACCCCCAACAGCCATCGACCCTAGGGCTTTTTGCTTCTGGCCGTTTTACCAGTAGGCCTTTGTTCCTCTCCCTAGCCTAGCTTAAATTCTCTTCTTTCAAGCCCATTTTAGTTGGAAGGCATCCTTTCTGCTATTACTTGCTTTTTTTTTTTTCTTTGCTTAGTATACAAGCTCGTTTAAATTTGAGAGTTTTGTCAAGTGAATTATTGCCTCATTTACTGTTCTGACTTAAAGCGTCAGTCAGCTCATTTGAGCTAGAGGGCTGCCGTTGCCCATTTGAATTAGAAGGCTACCTTTGTTTTTGCCCTTTCCCTCATCACTAGACAGCTTTGTTTAAGTTAGAGAACTGCCACCCCTTACCTTTTTCTGCTGTAATTGTTCAAGTTGTTTCTTCCTGTTTAATAAACAAAAAATGTGAGTGTGTGCGTATATATATATATATATATATATATATAATTATAGTGATAACACAAGGAAACCAAACCCTCAGGGTTCAAGAAGTGTGGAAATTGTAGCCAGAAAATGTCTATCACTGATGGTCACACTATTTGTGTATACTGCCTTGGAGAAATGCATCTATAAGAATCCTGCGCCATTTGTTACTCTTTCAGTTCTAGAGTGCTGCTTGAGAGGATAAACAAACTTATAGTGAAAAGTTTACTGAAGTCCCCCTTCACTGAAGCGCTTGCAGAAGATGAGGCACTTCAAAATCAGCCAAGTCTTCTTCCTCAAAGTCCGACAAGTCTGGAAAGGGGTCATCTCCTTCTTCTGGTCAATTAGAGCCATCATAAAAATTGACCAAAGTGGCATCTCTGTATCCAAAGATTGCTGGGCCCAGAAAATCTCCTGCATCGGCTCCTTTTGTGTCTGTGCCGATGGAGTTTGAATTACGGAGCCTGTCCCTGGAATTGGAGCCAGTTTCTCCTACTTTAAGATCTCCTCTACTGCAACCAGTCAGATCTCCTGCCCCTCCTCTCAGTTTTCCGGGAGTCTTACTAATGATGACATGGGTCGGGTAGTGTTGTGACTTTTAAGGACACCAGCTCTGGCCAAACTGCTGTCGACTCCAACCCAGAGGGATTCGGAGCAGTCCAAGACTTCCCCTTCGAAATAGATTCATACTCTGAACGAACCTGAGACCTCTGATATGAAATGTCTGGAACCGATTGTAGTGGAACCGTCTTTGCCCAAGACCTGTCCTGGGATCTTCCGGCCTGACATCTGCTCAGATAGCCTCAGTTCTGTCTGAACTCAAGGAGTCTAGGAGCTGACACTCTCTGGTCGGGTCTGGGGAGGACAGTCTGATCTGACCGTTGTCAGATCCAAACTTGCCTCTCGGGGCTACGGCGTGGTGAGCTCGGCTCTTACATCGGCCTCAGAGCCAACTCTCTTGGTTCCAGGGATACCTTCTGGTTCTTTAGAGCTGGAGGTTTCCTCGGATCAGGGGTGGGGGGGGCCTTTGAGGTGATGTGGAGTGTTGTCTCCACATCAGCTCCACTCTCAGGTCCTGACAGTCTTCTCCCTGAACCACCAGCATGTGTCTCAACACCACAACTTCCACAGACTCATGGAGACTGTAGGCCTCAGGATGCCTCATTGGGTGAATCCCTCTTTACAAAACCCCTACAGAATACCCTTCTGAAGAGGTCCCTGGTAAGAGACTTGGCAAGAGGAAGCACTTAAACTCCCCAGAGGAGTCTGTCACTTCTGATACAGACCTTAATGAGTCAGAAGGGTCTCCACGGTCGCACTCTGAGGATGTCTCCTTTTCAGACATCCTCGAAATTCTTAAACAGAGAGGTGGTTGGAAGTCCATCAACCCTTCTGAGGAGGAGTCTGTATACCTGAAAGCCTGTGGGTCTTACCCTTCTGCCACTTGGGTGTCTCCGCCTTTCGACGAGCTCATGGAATTAGTCGAAACGCGTGAGAGTCTGCCGACACAGTGGAACCTGTTCCGTGGAGGCCAAACAAGTTTATTACTGCAATAGTCGAATTCCAACAGATAGAACAACCAGTAAAACAGTCGAGACGAACCAAATCCACTTGCAGAACACAGGTTTATTGCCAGAAATCTTGTTAACACATCAACAAAGTACTAAGCGCTTTCACCCATACAGTGGGCATCATCAGAGTACAATCACATTCACAAAAGTCTTAGTTTAAATAGAAGCAGCAATTGATAGTTATTCAATTAATTAATCAACTGTGATTAATGCAAAAACATCCAATGTTAATTAGATCTAATGCTTGTAATAAATACTTGTAATAAATATGATAGTTAAACGTAATCTTAATAACAACTTGAACCCATTACTAAAAATATATATAAAAATTGATGTATTAATTTTATTGATATAAAACACACAAAACAAAACTATTTAAATAAAAATTTATAAAAATTTATGAAAATTGAATACAACTGTAACTATATGAATTGTGATTTATATTTGAGTATACTGGCTATAGAAATATATTCATTGATACCAGGGTACATGTTTGCGTTAAATCTTAGCTGCCACAAACATTCCTTAACTTCTAATAATGTTTTTTCGTCACCACCTTTATTATTGTTGTAGGGTATTCGATCAATCACAAAAAATAAAAACCTTTTAAAATTGTCACATCTTATACTATGTAAATAAAGTGCACTAGTGTCTTTCTTCTTTTTGATATCTCTTACATGTTCTCCTATTCGGTCTTTAAGCATCCTAATAGTTTTCCCAACGTAGTATGCTGGGCATGTAGAACAGGTAGCAAGATATACTACCATTTTTGTTTTGCAGTTGCAGTGTCCCAGGCATCTAATAGTTTTTCCAAAGTTTGGGACTACTACATATGGACCATCATTAATATATCTACAGACATGACATTTGCCCATCTTGGACTTAAGGTATGTATTCATACCCTGTGTTGATTCAAAATACTCTTTTAAATTCATACCTCGACTGTAGGTAATTTTAGGCAATGAGCCCAAAATATCTATACATTCATCATTGTTCGTAAATACACTAGATCAACTTTCTCTTACAGCGTTTACTATTTTCATGGATGTATCATTGTAGGGGATGAATAAAGCATCATTGCCAGTAAATGGTCTATTCTCACTAATAATATTTGTAGTACCAAACTTAATAATCGGTTGATAAATATGTTTTCGTTTGGTCCGTATCTCAGTACTTATTTTTTCAGTCAATTCCTTTGGGTATCCTCTGTCAGAAAACATACTAGACAATATTTTCACTTTATCACAGAAAACCTTGTCACTAATGATTCTTGATAGCCTTACCATCTGTCTTTTGATTAATTTCTTCCTTTGATGGTAAGGGTGACAACTATCAAAGTGTAAAAAGGAATTGGAATGTGTTTTTTCCGATAAATGTTGGTATCTATCCTACCGTTGTTTTTGTATAATAATATATCAAGATATTCACAGTAACCATCAACTATCTTACTAGTGAAACTCAAAAAAGTAGTTGTAGTGTTTAAGAATGATTCAAATTCAATAAATCTCTCTCTGGTACCCTTCCAGAAAATCAAAATATCGTCCAAAAACCTCAAGTAGAGAACAACATCATCCCAAAAACATGAAGAAAACAACATTTGTGTCTCCCACAAAGCCAACACAAGGTTGGCATAAATGGGAGCACATCGTGCTCCATCGCTACCCCAGTTTTTTGTCTGAAATATTCACCATTTAAGAATATATAATTGTTTTCGAGAACTAATTCCATTAATTCCCTTAAAAATTTACACTTGTCATTACTGAATGTACCAAACTTGAGTAGGCTTGCCTCAAACATTTCTACACCTTGCTTGTGTGGTATAACAGTAAAAAGGCTCACAATGTCAATAGTGACCATAGAAAACTCAAGATTTGTTCCAACAAGCTTGGTTCTAATTTTATCCAAACAATGCCATGAATCTTTCACAATATGGTCTAAATTGCCTAAAACCTCCTTACACTGAAAGTCAATAAAGGAAGACATAGCCTCCGTTTTGGACCCTCTAGCAGAGGCTATAGGTCTAAATGGTGGATCATAAACATTTTTATGAATTTTTGGAATACCAAAGATGGATGGAGTAATGGTTTGTTCCACATTAAGAAAATTATATTCGTCCTTAGTAATGACTCCATCCATCAAGTATTCGTACATGATCCAATCCAGTTTAGTATATACTCTATGAATTTCATGTTTTGACACCTTCTCATATGTATTGTTGTCATTTAACATTGTCGTCATTTTGTTGAAATAATCCTCTTTATTCATAACAACCACACCCCCACCTTTGTCGGGTTTCATAACCCTGTATTTATCTGTTGTTGTAAGTTCTTTTAAACAAAATTTTTCAACTGTAGTTAGGTTGTAGGATGTGATTCTTTCATTTTTCACAATTCTACGAATCTGAGTATCACATAGCCTCTCAAATACTTGAATAATAGGGTTCTGTGGGGGTATAAAAGTACTCTGTCTTTTTAATGTCAAGTAGTGGTTGTCATTCTGCATATTTTTGTTCTTAAAAAACCTCCTTAAATTCAATTTTCTAGTAAAAAGTTTTAGGTTAATCAAAATTTTACCAATATCTGATCTGAATTTAGGAACAGATTTAAAACTCTTTTTAAAAAGGTTTAAATAACTTGTATCAAACTTCAAATCAGTAAAATTGTACACACTAAAACCTCCATCAACCAAAATGGAACATACACATTTATTACTGCACCATCAGACAAAGATTTCCTTATCAAGGGTGTTTTAGTACATGCTATGGTGGTGGCGGCAGCCACCAAAAAGGAACTTTCAGAGACATCCTTGTCTGTCCATCCGCCAAACAAGGAGTTTTGTATGATGGACAGATATGGCAAGCACATGTTCTCTTCAGCGACATTTGCACTCAGATCGCTGAATTATCTGATGCACTTTACTAGGCTACAAAGAGATCTCCTAAAGGAGCTAGGAGATTGTCTCCAAGGTTCAGTAGCTGCAGGGGTATCAGGCAAGTTTTCCTCTCAGCTCTCCACCTTAAACTCTGTGGTTAACTTCTCAGTGAGGCTCATTTCTTATGCAGCAGATGGAGCAAGTAGAGCAGCGGGTTCAGGAATCTGCCGAAGGAGACATTCCTGGATGTGCTTCTGTGACTTTGCGTAACCCTTCAAATCTTCCTTTGTTAATGCCACTTCAATGGCTCATCCTTGTTCGGGCCGAAAGTCAAGGACACACTGACGAGGTGTGAGCAAAAAGGAAAAACTCTCTCTGCCGTAGGAGTCCATTTTTCCTTACCTTCTAGACCTTACCCAATAGTCAGAAGGGAGGAAAAATGTGGTTCCAAAAATCCCAGAGAGCTTTTCAAGACACACGTGGTGATTCTTCTTCCAGGGGCAGAGGGGGAAGCAGTAATAGGAAGCAGTAATGGAAGACTCCGTCCACACGGCAGAGGGGGGGGTCCGCATAATCAGGGAGACAGGGAATCATTCTGTTGTAAGCCTTTTCAGCACTCCTGAAAGGAGGCCCGTCTTCTGCTGGGAACTGTTGCAGTATAGACAGACAACATGTCAGTTATTTGGTACATAAACAAGGAATTACCAGGTCCTACCCCCTTTGTTGCGAGGCCCTGAGAGTATGGCAGTGGTCGACTTCCTCCCAAAGCTTTCTGATAACAGTGCACATCCAGAGGAAATCGAATGTGATAGCAGACCAACTCAGCAGAGCAATAGCAGAGATGATTTTCTGAAAATGGGGCCAGCCTTTCTGCGACCTTTTTGCCTTGTCCATAAATGCCAAATGCAGCAGCTTTTTTGCCCTAATCTTCCCTCTGGGGGAGTCACCAAGGGTTGCACTTGTACACGATTGGCTGTCACGTCTCCTATATGCCTTCCCTCTCTCCCTTGATACCCAAAATTCTTCAGAAAGCCAGCTCACTGGGAAGGAACTTAATTTTTGTCGCTCCATACTGGCCTCGTCAAATCTGGTTCCTCTTCCTTTGGCCTCATCTCCAGGAGGAGCCATGGGTTCTGGACCCACTACCGGAACTTCTAACTCATGCATCTGGGATGCCCTATCCCTCTCATCAAACCCTCAAATTGACAGCTTGGCTGCTCCAGTTCCAAACATAGCCAGGCTCCCTAATCTGTATTCATCTGTGAAACGTGTCTTGATCTTGTCTCATAAAGCTTCAACGAGGAAATTATACATGAGAAAATGTAAAAGATTTTCTTCCTGAGCATTAAATAACCACATTGATCCTTTTTCTGCACCTATAGGGCCCATTCTTGAATTTTTGACAAAGCTATTCAATGAAGGCACAGCTGCAGCCACTATTCGAGTTCTGTTAGCAGTGATATCTAATTTTCATATAAGTGAATCAGCCCCAAATTTGATGTCTCACAGATTATGCAAAGCTTTTCTGAAGGGCACTAATCTGAAGTAGTTTACTTCATTTGGTTTTCAACCTGTGGGTACCAGATCCAAGCCAGCAAATTCACTAGGATCTGCTCTGAGCTCCAAGCTCGTCCCCTTACCCATAATACACCTCCATTACCTTCCAACCCCCAGATCTAGTTTGGCACTGCTTGCCTGAAGCATCGTGATCTTCTGAGCTCCGAGTTAGTGAGTGGGATATTTGCTTATTTAGCAGACTTTTCATTATTGTTTGAGTGTTAGTCAATTAGTGTAGGTTCCCTCACCTCCTCCCCTTGCTGGTGCATCGTGTGTTAGAGTTTTCCTGTAGTTTGTATTAGTTTGTTGCTTCCCCTCCCCCCTCAGTGTTGTGTGTCCCTTGAGTGTGTGGTAAGTGGGTCTGAGTGGGAAATAAGTATTTTTTTCTCCTTTTCCTTCTCTTTGTGTGCTTTTTTCTTCTGTAGAGACATGGCTGATCCCAAGCCTGTATTCAAGAGGTGCACTGAGTGTGGCCACAAATTGTCACCAGCCGATGGCCACACTCTTTGCATTATGTGCTTGGGCGTAGCACATTGGAGTACTGACTGTACTATTTGTGTGGGTTTTAACCTGCATGCTAATAAGGATAGGAAGGCTAAGTTGGCCCTGAAAGGTTTTCTACCCACTTCTGAGACAGCTGCCTCTTCCACTGCTTCGGTCACAGTGGCTGCTGTGGCCACCTCTCCTTCCTCTCTTGCCCTTGCTTCTCCTCCCTCCCAGGCTGGCACTCAACCTCCCGTTTCTAAGCCTGTGAAAGTGGAGCACAGAAGGGGCAGAAAGAAGGAGATGAGAGAGAGAGGGAGAGAGAGAGCACAAAAGAGAGACATAAAGAAGAGAACTGCAAGAGGTCTCCATACCTTTCTTCTACTCCCACCAAAAGTCAGGTTATGATCCGTGATTCTCCTCTGCTCCAATCTCCGAGATTTTCCCCGGAGGAGACACGACCACCATCTAGGGCCTCTGTTCCTCGACCTGCCAGGTCGGAGTCTGTGGCCTCGTCGAGCTCCACCTGAAGTTTATCTGAAGTTGAGATGGATAAAATGATGAGGAGGTTCAGTCATACTCCTCCAGATGGGGGTCTTGCCCAGCCCCCTGTCTCTCTGGAGGGGGGAGCTCACTTCCTTTTTTCACACCATTTTCTCCTTCTCCGATCCGAAGTACTCTGGTCCGAGGATGGCCTTAGTCAGGGGGTCAGTGCCGATGGTACCTGTCTCCAAGATGGCAACAGCTGCCTGGAGCATGTCGGATCTGACCAGTTCGGATCAGAGTAGCTCTCGGAACCAGAGTCTGGGTGTCTGATCTGAGGGAGCAGAACTTTATTCATCGGCTCTGGTGTTGTTGGACCAAGTTCCCTCCCTCGGGGTTCCATCCACTTCTGGCCCAGCTCCGATTCTCACATCGGATCCGGGGAGTGCAGTTTCCTTAATAGTACCCCATGAGGCTCGTTCTCCATCGGCATTCAACGTGGTAGAAAGGGTTCTCTCTTCTGGATCGAGACCCTTGACTATTTCCTCGGATTCCACCCTGACTTCCTCTGCTCTGTCTACGAATCCCATCATTTTACCAGGGGGACAGCCCATGCTTGAGCCCCAGGTCATTCCCCCTGAGTAACAAGTGACTTGCGAGTTCCCCCCGGAGAGCCCCACCGGAGACATGCCTCGCAAGCATAAATGTAAGAGGAGGCACTTGGACTCCCCCGAATCCCTCACCGAGGACACGGATTTGGATGATGGGGAAGGTTCCCCCAGGTCATTTCCCAAGGATGTCTCCTTTGGAGACATGGAAATTCTATGCCAGCGGGGAGGTTGATTTGCCCCCAAACCTTCTTCTGATGAAACTGTGTTCCTGGAGGCTTTCGGCACGGGCCCATCTACTTCATGGGTGTCCCCTCGCAGATCCCCTGGTGGACCTGGTCGCTTCGTGGGCCTGTAAGGAGCCAGACACCATAGACACTATGGTGGTAGCAGCAGCCACAAAAAAGGAACTAGCCCAAGAAAGTTCCTCTGTTCATACCCCCGACCGAGAGTCTCGGATGATGGACCGCTTAGGGAAGTGGGTTTATCCGTCAGTGACCTTTTCCATCAGGGCGTTGAACTACTTGGCCCACGTCACGAGACTACAGCGCGACCTGATCAAGGAACTGGCTGAGTCTCCCCCTAAGTCCATGTCGCAGGAGGACAGACACGTTTTCCGCGAGCACGGCCACTTTAAAAGCAGTCTCCAATATCTCCATGCGACTCCTTTCACATGCCACTGAAGGAGCAGCTAGGGCGGCTGGGTCCGGTGTGTCCATAAGGCACAACACCTGGCTCAGATTGTCAGTTTTCGGAACCTTTCAAGGCGTCTTTTGCCAATGCCCCTTATGACGGCTCTACTCTTTTTGGTAAGACCATCGAAGAGACTTTGGTCCAGAGTGAGAAAGACGGGAAGACACTGTCTGCCATCAGAATCCACTTCTCGAACCCTCAAAGATCCTTTTCCCAGAATCAGAGAGGGCAAAAGTTGTGGTTCCAGAAATCACAGTATTCCCAGGACACACAGGGCTCTTCTTCCCCAGGAGGCAGAGGGGGACAGGATAGATGCTGGCCCAGAGGCAGAGGGGGTCCGAGGACTTTTCGGTCTCAAGAACCTTTCTCGGACAGGCCCGGACAGCAACCCTGAGGGGTTGCCCGACTGCTGTACTCTGGAGGCAGTCGGGGGGTCGATTGTCATTGCACCTGGCGGCATAGGAGTCTGTAACATCAGACTGCTGGGTGTTTCAGATCATATCCAGAGGATACTCTGTCCCCTTTGTGGTTCCTCCCAAACCTCCAAAACACCTCCCGGATGTACCACCCACGCAAAGGGAAGGCAGCAGCATTGAAAGTCTCCAAGCTGCTAGAGAAACGAGCCATCAAACCTGTCCCCCCAGATCAGGCATCTACTCCAGGCTCTTTTTGGTGCCAAAGAAAACAGGGGACTTGAGGCCCATTCTGGACCTATCTACCCTGAACCTGTCAGTTGCCAAAGAAAAATTCTGGATGGTCACATTACAGTTAATCATACTGTACCTGCAAGAGAGCGACTGGATTTGCTCAATTAGACCTCCAGGATGCCTACTATAACATAAAGATGCACAGAAGCTCCAGTAGGTTCCTCCGCTTCCAGCTAGGTGTCAATCGTTATCAGTTTTGAGCCCTACCCTTTGGTCTCACCACAGTCCCCAGGGTGTTCACCAAAGTGATGGCGGTAGTTGCGGCTCACCTGAGGCTTCAGGGGATTCAGGTCTATCCGTACCTGGACGATTGGCTCCTCACTGCTCCCACCAGGTGTCTACTTTCTCTAACCAGGGATTATTTCTTAAAGCTTGCTCTTCACTTGGGGATTACAGTCAACACATCCAAGTCACTTCTAAATCCTGTCCAAGTGATAGACTACATTGGGGCACGGATGGACACACTACAGTGCAAAATCTTCCTGACCATGGAGAGAGTGCGAAACCTGAGGATGCATATTTCCCTGATCTACTATTCACATCTTCCCTCAGCAGAAAAAGTGCTGAGGGCCCTAGGTTCTATGGCAGCAATCATAACGCTTTTTCCGTGCACCTGGTTACACATGCGAGTACTACAGTGGACACTAGCGGTGCAATGGTTCCTGTTGGATCTTCCATTATCGTATCCAATACACCTCAGTTGAGTCTGCAGATCGTCCCTTCTGTGGTGGATTGACTCTCCAGAAATCTGGGAGGGACGACCTTTTGTTCCAACCCCTGTCCAAGCCACAGTGACCACGGATGCCTCCCAACTTGGGTGAGGAGGGGCATTGTTTGGGCAAGACAGTCCAAGGCCTGTGGTCCCCTGTCAAGACCAGTTTGCGTATAAATACTCTGGAGATGAAGCGGTCCCTCTTGCGTTGCAGGCCCTTCATGCTTTTCTTCCCCTGTGAACCATTGCAATTCAGTCAGACAGCATGTCAGTGGTCTGGTATGTCAACAAACAAGGAGGGACCAGATTTTACCTCCTTTGTCATGAGGCCATGAGAGTGTGGGAATGGGCGATCTCCACCAGTTGCTTTCTTGTAGCAATGCACACTCCGGAATGGCCCAACATTCTAGCGGACAGGTTAAGTCGGACTATTCTGATGCCTTACGAGTGATCTCTGAATCATTCAGTAGCAGAGCAGATCTTTCGGGAGTGGGGTCAGCCTTGCTGCAATCTCTTCACATCTCCTTCCAACGTAAAGTGCAGTGAGTTCTTTGCTCTGAACCCCCAGCTGGGGGGGTCCCCCAGAGATTCTCTCGTCCATGCTTGGTCTCCCGGTCTTCTGTATAATTACCCTTCAGTACCTCTTATTCTGAGGTTTCTACAGAAAGCTTGTCAATGGGGAGCAAAGTGATCATCAATGCCCCATTTTGGCCTTGCCAGGTATGGTTTCCCTTCCTTTGGTCTCATCTTCTGGCTCTGCCTTGGATCCCATTCAGGATCTTATTTCACACCCCTCGGGGTTCCTCATCCAAACCTGGACAGTTTGAAGCTCATGGCGTGGCTGCTCCAGTTCCCCCTGATTGCTAGGACTCCTGGATTATCCTCTTCAGTCAGGTCTATTTTGGTGGCAGCTCATAAGTCTTCCACCAGGAAAATTTACCGCAGCAGATGAAAACATTTTTCCTTTTGGGCTTCTCAAAGGAGTTTAGATCCTTTCACAGCTCCTATTTCTGCCATTTTCGACTTCCTAGCCAATATTTTTCAACAAGGAGCAAGCTCTTCTACTATCAAAGTTCAATTAGCTACCATCCCTCATTTTCATGTGGGTGTGAATACTGACTCTCTGGCCCTGTCTAGACTGTGTAAAGCCTTTATTAAAGGTACTTTCCTGTTACGCTCCCCGGTCAAGGATCCTGTTCATCCATGGTACCTTACTATGGTTCTTCAAACTTTGGTCACTCCGCCATTTGAACCTGCTGCAACCACAGATCTTAAGTTTTTGTCTTGGGAAAACAGCATTTGTAGTCACTATCACCTCTGCTAAAAGGGTTTCAGAACTGCAAGCTTTGTCCATTAAAGTTCCATATATGATTTTCCATAAAGATAGTGTCTCCCTTCAGACCAATCCGTTCTTTCTTCCCAAGGTTGCAGCACAAGTTAACATCAATCAGACCATTAACTTACCCGTTTTCTTTCCAAATTTTGCTAACAAAATGGAATACAGACTCCACTTGTTGGATGTTCATAGACAGTTTATGATTTCATTTACACAGGAGTAAAAACTTTCATAAATCTGATCAATTGTTTGTGTCCTTCTCTAAACCCTTTTTGGGTAAACCTATCTCCAAGGTCACTATTGCTAGGTGGATTTCCTTTTGCATCCTTCAGGTCTATAAGGGTAAAGATTTGTCTCCTCCAGGTCAGGTGAAAGCTCATTCCAGAAGGTCAGTGGCTACTTCTGCGGCCTTTTGGTCTAGAGTCTCATTGGATGACGTTTGTTCTGCAGCTACTTGGTCCTCATCTCATACCTTTATCTCTCACTACAAATTGGATTTGACTTCTAGAAGGAGAGCATCATTTGGTTCCGCAGTGCTCCAGAATATACTTCTATGAGGGCCACCCAGGAGTTTAGTAGCTGGGGACTCTGTCCCATAGGTTTAAGACCAAATTAAGTAAACTACTTCAGGTAAAGAAGTTATGTACTCACCATAACGTTCCATCTGAGTAGTTCTACTTAATTTGTCTTCAACCATCCCTCCCTCCTTCTCCCTGACCTTATCATATGAACAACCTGTTGGCTGCAGTTTTATGTCATAAAGTATTCTTTCAGGTTGGGTTCTCAGTATAAGTGGCAGCAAACTTGATCTGGGGAGTTGGAAGCTAATGGAGGTTTATTATGGGTAAGGGGAGGAGCTTGGAGCTCTGAGCAAATGCTAGTGAATTTGCCGGCTCGGATCTGATATGGATCCGGTACCCACAGGTTGAAGACAAATGAATTATAACTACTCAGATGGAACGTTATGGTGAGTACATAACTTCTTTTTATTAAGACCACCCATTAAGACTCCTCCAGTGCCATGGGACCTAAACTATGTTTCATCACATTTGATCCCCCCCCTTTGAACCTGCATCATCCTGTGATCTAAAGTTTTTGACATGGTAAACAATTTTCTTGATTGCCATCACTTCTGCTAGAAGAGTTTCAGAGCTACAAGCATCATCTGTAAAGCCCCCGTACATGTTTTCTACAAAGACAAGAATATCCCCTCCACCAAACCCATCTTTCCTACTAAAAGTATGCTTAGAGTCTAATTTATATCAAACTATAGAACTACCAGTCTCTTCCCACCTATAGCAACAAGGCAGAATATATGCTTCACCAACTGGATGTACATAGGCAATAATGCTTCTACTTGGATAGGGCAAAGGACTTTAGAAAATCTGACCAATTATTTATTTCATTCTACAACTCTAAGAAAGGTGCTCCTGTATCTAAAGAAACACTTTCAAAATGGCTATCTGATGGTATTACTTTTATCTACAGATCTCACAACAAAGATCTCGCCTTTAAAGTCAAAGGTCATTCTACAAGAGTCATAGCAACCTCTTCGGCCTTTTGAGTTAGACTACCAATTGACACTATTTGTGCTGTAGCTATATGGGCAATGCTGTATACTTTTATCACTCTTTACAAAGTGGATTTTGCCTCCAGGAACAGGGCTTCCTTTGGGTCCACTGTTCTGAAGAATATTCTCCCATGAGCCACCCAAGAAACACGGTGCTAGGGACACTGTTCTAACCAGTGAAGAATGAAGGCGAGATGGGACAACATCACATAAAGAAGTTATGTACTCACCATAATGTTCCATGTGTGTTGTCCACCTTGCCTTCATTCTTGCATCCCACCCCCCTTCCCCATCCTTTGGCTCCTGGAGGACAGAGTGGTCACAATTGGAAACAAATGTTCTCTGACCTTCTTCATTGCTCTAAAAGTTAGATAAGTTTTATTGTTACCTATAGTTATATCATTAAAACAAGATCTGGGGAGCTTTCCTAGGGCATGATGGGATATGGATACAGCCACAAGCTAGTGGAAGACCTCAAGCTTTTGTACAAGGCCAAGTCGGATCCAAGGATCGGTTCCGAACCCAACCAGTGAAGAATGAAGGTGAGCTGGACAACGCACATGGAATGTTATGGGTGAGTACATAACTTCTTTTTTTTATGACCATTCTTATTCTTGGAGTTTGTTGCCAATATTCTATCCTTGATAATGTAGCTAGCTAGTTGCTAGTTTTTCTTATACAAGTACTTTATTCTTAGAAAGTTAATTACATTTATTTAATAGCTTCCATCTTATGGCTTTATATGTGTGTGTGTGTGTGTGTGTGTGTGTGTGTGTGTGTGTGTGTGTGTGTGTGTGTGTGTGTATGTATAGAGAGAGTTATTTGGGTTAATTAGTGGTGAGTAGGTAAGTGTGTGCTGGTTGATCTCTGAATTTTTTTTTCTGCTCTATTTGAGTGTCTGTTGTGAGTTATAGCCTTTATGTTATGGAGAAATCCACTAGATTGAGGTGTGCTGTGAACAAAAGGTCCACCACCAAAATATCCATTATTTTTGTTGTATGTTTGGAGTTTTCTCATCAGTGTGTGTCTTGTCACATTTGTGCTACCTTTAGACCCAGGGTGCTAACATATTGGAGAAACGAGCTGATTGTTAAGGAGCTTCTTCCCCTGCATCCAGAATATGCAAAACCTAAAAAGTCAGGTGTTAAACCCTCCATATCCCAAGACTGAGATCCTGAGAAATGGCACGGTGATTTTTTTTTCCTTCATCGGCTCCCAATGCTTCTAGGATCAAGGAGAATGCTGCACAGATCCCTATATACACTCCTCCTTCGGATCCAGAAATAGAAGCTCAATTACCACACGATTCACCAAAGAAGCAGGAGCATCCTTCAAGAGCTTCCTTGGTCCTTTTGCCAAAATCTTTCAGGTCCTACAGAAGCAGTTAAGAGGCTGCTCTAGATTGTCTCTTGCAGAAGACCTGAAGACTCTGAGATAGGAGGCCATTGTGACTTTTTCACTTCCAAAGCTGGTTGGATCCAACCTTTTCCAAGCACCCTCACTGGTCCAACCTTCAGTTGTGGTCCTTTTAGAACAATATTGTCACCTGGATCCTGTTGCTTGAGAGCTCTTAGTTTGAACTTCATCAGCTCCAGTAGTTTTTGGATCTGACTTGCCCAGTTTTGTCCTTATCAGGTGTAATGCCTGAGTCTTGGGGCTGAGTACTGTGGTAAGAGCCTCCTTTGGCTGCTTCAGAGATATCTGTTGCATCCCTCTTCAGTACTGGCTTCGCAAACAGAGCCACAGGTCCCTCATGAGTCCTTGTCTTACTTCTGTGTTGGGGATTTGGATTTTACTACAGGACTTTGCCTTCCAGGTGTTGGGGTGGATCATTGTTCCACCCCACAGGATGGATCCACAAGCTCCACCACTTGTGGTTCCTTCCCTTGACTCTCACTCTGTCTTAATAACTTCTGCTAAAGTATCCAAAGGTCAGAGTCATTTTGTTGACTCCAAACATTTTGCCCTGTGCAGAGACAGTCCTCTGAGTACTCAGGAGCCTCATCTCTTGAGCCACCTAAAAAGAGGACATGTAAGAGGAAACATCTGGACTCCCAGTTGGAGACAGTCATTTCAGATACCAACTCCAAAGACAGAGAGGGATCCCCACAGACCCATCCTGAGGATATTTTCTTTGGAGAGATCCTGGAACTCATGCTAAAGGGGATCCTGGCCCACTGAACCTCCCTCTCAGGATAAGACATTGTTTGAAACATACAAATAACCATTTCTATGCCCTGGGTGGTCCTTTCCGATGACAAGTTAATAGAGTTGGTAGTAAGGTAGTCTTAGCAGGAACCTGTCACCTGTGAGTCAGTCCCAAGGAAGCCAGGCAAGATACTCTGGCCTCCCAAAGAGAAACTGTTTGGTCCCAAACTTCCAATGTAGACTCCATAATCTTTCTGATAGTGACATAAGAGAGTTATTTGAGGTTTTCTGTCCATCTGCCCAATAGGGAGTCTTGGTCGATGGACAGACTAGGAAGTGGGTATATGCTTCCATGTCTTTTGCTATTCAGGCTGTGAACTGTGGTACTAATATGAAATGATACCTGAGGGATCCTGCTCGGCAAGTGTTATCAACTCTGAAGAGTCCAATTTTTCTGGAGTCACCGAAGCAACTTCAAGTCACTCTGTTGACCATGTCCAATGTTACCAACCTGTACATGCAGCTACTGCACAATGCGGCAGATGGAGCAGTGAGAACAGCCAGGGCAGGCATCACTATGAGATGCTATTCTTGGTTGTGTTAATTTTGAAGACAACTTTAAACAGTCCACCAATAGTCCTTTTGAAAGTGCTACCCTCTTTGACTCTACGGTGAAAGAAAAGATGCAGAAGCATGAGTAGGATAATAAGACACTTTGCATTGAGAAAGAAATTCTAGATCCCTTTGCACCAATTTAACAGGAACCAAAAAAAGATTCCTCTGTCTCTGGTTTTGAAAGTGCAGATGCAAGTATGACTCCTCTTCTGACAGAGGTGGCATCTTCATTGGACGCAGGCGCAGAGGCTGAAGTGGTCCACAGAATTCATGGTTTCAGAGGGTCCTTTTCTGACAGATGTCCCCAGAATCCCTGAAAGTATGACTGCTCCAGTCTGGAGGCAGTCTTGGGACATGTATCTATCTACCCACACTCATGACTCTCCATCACAAGAGACAAGTGGGTAAAAAGGATTGTATCCAGAAGCTATTGTATTCCATTTTTGGAAGATTCCCCTTCCATTGCCAGATGTTCCTCCCAGTCAGACAAAGGGCACTGTGCAATAGTTTCATTTTCTACTACAAAACAAAGCCATCCAGGAGGTCACACCAAACCTGTTTAGGTCAGGATTTTATTAGACTCTTTTTGGTTCCAGAGAAGTCAGAAGACTTCATGCCTATCTTGGGCCCAAGTTTCCTAAACTATTATGTTGAAAAGACCCATTTTGTAATGGTGTCTGTGCAATTAGTTCTTCCATGTTTTTTTTCCGGGATGCATACCTGCACAAAAAATAGAAAAGGAATCCAGGAGATTTTTTGCTGTTGTGATTGGGAGACATTTAACTTAAAGCACTGCATTTCAGACTCACTTCAAACTCCAGTGTGTTTACCAAATCCATTGCAATAGTAGCAATACATATAAGTGTCCTGGTATTCAAGATGTTCCCTTATGACTGGCTCCTGACTGCCTCTTCAAAGGAGTCTTTTCTACAGGCCTGAGATTACCTTCAACTATGTGCCTCCCTAGACGTGTCTGTCAGTTTAGGAAAATCCAAATTGTTTACCCCTCAGTGTCTAGTTTTTCTGGAATACCAAGCAAAAGAACCAAACACAACTGCAGATAAAGTGTAGCAGCTCAGACTTTTTACCAAAATGTAGCAATTTGTATACCATTTGGACAGAACTGTAACCTTTATTTGTCTACCCCAGGCAAGAATTTTATCATTAAGAACTGCATTACAGAATCTTCTGGAGTTAGATCGCCCATTGGCAGGTTTAGTTTTGAAGGACTTTGGGTCCCATGCCATCTTCAATATTAACAATGCAGTTTGCTTGCTTCCATATGAGGATTATGCAGTGGCTGCTTCAGTCACAATGGTTTCAGAGGTTCAACCCTCTTTCTCACCCAGTTATGTTAACTCATTCATTCTGGAAGCATCTGCAGTGGTGACTTTATTCTCTGCTGGTCTCAGCAGACAGTCTCTTCCAGGATACATCTACAGTAGCAGCTGCGACCATGGATGCAATCAGCCTCTGGTGGGGGTGAGGTTCATTGCGCAAAGTGAGAGTGGTCCAAGATTTTTGGTCAGACTTTGAGACTAGTCTTCAGATAAACTACAGGATTTCTTCCTCTGTGTAGAATAGTTGTGTGTGTGTGTGTGTGTGTGTGTGTGTGTGTGTGTGTGTGTGTGTGTGTGTGTGTGTGTGTGTGTGTGTGTGTGTGTGTTGTACCTTTTAAGAAGAGTTTCAAGGACAGCACATGCATATAAATAGCAAGCACATGCTAGCTTCGGTGCCATTTTGAGAGTGCAGCCAGAGATTAAGCATGCATGAGTGTAATACCTAGTTTATGTATAAGTTTATTTAAGTTAAATTATTAAGCCTCAATCCTGATATGTTTGTACGTAATAAAGCTGCTTGAACAGAACCCATGAGTATTCGTCTGTTTTATCCTGACCAGACGAATGACATGGTGCCAGAACCGGGATTCCAGAGACTGCTTTTCAGAACTATGAGGTGCAGAGTTAACAGTGAAGGTAAACTAAGAGAACTGAGCACAAAAAAAGGGCCAGGAATGAACCAAAAGTAATGAAAACTTGCACAAATGATTTATTTATTAAAAAGTGTAAAATGGAGCATTACAAGGGCACAAACCACATTATTAGACAAATGAGAGGCACAGAAAATGTATTAAACAAAATGTTTAAAATTAAGATATTTGATGAAACGATTATCAGAAAAACACATAAGAGTTTTGAAATTACCTCAGAATTGCAAAACGAGTATGTTTAAAGTAAACAAACATGTTTAGAGTAAAACCAGCACAAGAAAACTATAATGGGCATGAAAACAGATTAAACGACCAAAACAAATATAGTAAATGGCAAAAAGGGCACATTAAGCATAAATAAAGTAAGGTGACTCAATGTTTTTGGACAAGATACTGTGTTTTGGAATAAAATACTGTTTTGCATTGATTGAAGCTATTCTTGGCATAACTAGAGTTGTTTGAAGCATCTCAGTGTGTAAAAGTCCTTACAGTGTGTGCTTAGTACTGTGCATTAATTCAGAAGAGTTTGTGTGCAAAGTGCAACCGTTTCATAACGTGTAGTCAAAATACAGCCATTTCAAAAAGTTTCTTGTGCTGGGTGTGTCTGTTCACAGAGTGCCACCATTACAGTGTGTTTCTTGTACTGTACAGAGTTATTTAGCAAAGTACAGCCATTTTGGGAAAGTTTCAGTATACTGTTTATTTGCAAAGTGCAATTACTTTGAAATGTTTTTTACTCTGAGCTTCTTCTGCCCAGCTTATACACACTGCAGTTATTTTGAAATGTTTCTTACACTGATTTCTTACAGTACACTGATTGCAAGAGTATTCTTGTGCCCAAGAGACTTACTTTGCAAAGTTCAGTTATTCAGAGGCTTGTTGTGCTACTGGGCATGGTTACAAATACTGGCATAAATTTCTGGCATATGTATATGTGTGCGTGTTCGTAGAGTTACAGGTGGATTTGGGTTGCATTGTGTTTTACTGTAATTTGTTGGGATGGCCAATGGATTTCGAAAACCATTACCACTTGTATTTGATCAGAATATTGCAGAGAATTGGAGAATAAACCAAGAAAAAAAAATCCGCAAAAAAGGACCAGGAACCCGAAGGTCATCATAATTAATTTATTTGTTTAGCGCTTTCATCCACAGGACTTCATCAGAACAAAGACAAGAGTGAACAGCCACATTATATAATCCCCACATCCCTCTAATCGGATGATGCAGTAACCAATATACACCCTTATAACAAATCCACAACTTGTTACTCCCAAGTATACCACTTGTTTTTAAAACATTTATAAAAATAACACATATAAGATATACGCACATATATATATATATATATATATATATATATATATATATATATATATCTTATATTTATAAAAAAAAAAAAAAAAAAACATTGTATTTAAAAACACATAAAACAGTTCTGTCTGTATAAAAAAAACCCTGCCTATCGTAATTTAAACCCTGCTTTGACTTTTAAAACAAGACTTATGGAACATTGATCATTCAATCCTGGGAATTCCGTGGTATTAACCCTTGGTTTGCCATTGCACTTCCTTATATTCTAACATCTCATTAAAGGAAACACCCCTAGATGTTTGCTGTACTTGATCAATAACAATGAATTTAAATCCATGCTCCATATTTCCCTCGATATGCCCAAAGAATGCATTATTCCGGTCTCTTTTCTTTATGCTATATGCATGCTGGTATATCAGAGTCCTAAGACAACCTATTGTTTTCTCAATGTAGTATCCTGGGCAATTTTGACACAGGGCTAGGTATATAACCCCTTTGGAGCTACAGTTGTAGTTTCTCTTTAAATATATGCACCCGTAGTTCTCCAACTCTACCATATCTTGCTCCACTGTATACTTACATTGGTTGCAATAACCACATTTATTGATATATTGATTTTCATACAAGAAATTTATTGCAGAAATATAATCCCTGTTTAAAAGATTCCTGGGATTTTTTTGTCCAAGATTTCCCCGGATTTGTATGCAGAAAATGTAATTTTAGTGACCATTGATATAATAGATCTGTACTCCGTTATCCCACATGGGGTAGGTGTGGACTGGTTTTACTCCTTTTTATGGCAATACGGTGGCTTAGAGCTCAGCAAGGCATTAACTATGAGAACGTTAATGGAAGTAATACTTGACAACAGTTTTATTATGTTTGAAGACCAATTGTTTAAACAAAAAACAGAGGTAGCTATGGTGGAAACCTTTACCTCCATATTTGCCAATATGGTTCTAGCCTACTGGGAGTTGAACTATATGTTGAATTCTGAGTACAGGCAGTCTTGATCATTTTATGAGAGATTTTTGGACAATATCATTTTATTTTGGACTGACATGAGAGACAAGTTGGAGGACTTTTTTAATTTTCTCCATGGGACCACTACCTTTTTGAAATTTACCATGACTACGTCTAGTGAGTGTATTAACTACTTGGACATTACCATTAAGAAAAATAGAGTGAGCCAGGTTTGAGTCTAATATTTATAGAAAGCCAACATACTCTAATTCATTGTTGCATTTTTCTAGCTGCCATCCATACCACCAGAAGAAATCCCTAGTAAAGGAGCAGGTGGTAGGATTGGCTAGGATGGTTTCAGAAAACACTGAATTTGAAATATAAAGTACTGTGTTAAAAATATGTTTAGGAAGAGAGTTTATCCTGACTGCTTCCTCGGTGGAATCTTTCAAGAAGTGGAGCTTAAAAGAAGAAATGGGTACTCCGTCCCTTTGTTAGGGAAGAAAGCAGGGGCGTTAGCCCCATTGTGGAGGGGAACCATAAAAACGAAGAAAAAAAGTTTAATAGGGCATTGGTTTTAACATTCAACAATGATTTTTATGGCGTTAAGCACATTATTGAAAAAAAAAATGGTGGGTCTTCCAAACTAAAAAGGACTAGGCTAACACAATGGGTAATGTCCCTAGAGTGGTATATAAAAGGGATTTTTGTATTAAAAATATGGTGGAGAGAGAAAGTGGTCTCTTAGTGGCTGGAAAAATGTCTAAATGTGGTTAATTTTAACCAATGTAAGTATATAGTGGAGAAAGATTTGGTGGAGTTGGAGAACTACGGGTGTGTATATATTTAGAGAGAAAATATAACTGTAGCTCCAAGGGGGTTATATACCTGGCCGTGTGTCAAAATTGCCTGGGATACTACATTGGAAAACAATAGGTTGTCTTAGGACTCGGATATACCAGAATATATATAGCATAAAGAACAAAGACCGGAATAATACATTATTTAGGCATATTGAGGGAAATATGGAACATGGATTTAAATTCATTGTTATTGATTGAGTACAGCAAGCAACTAGGGGTGGTTCCTTTAATGAGGTGATAGAATATAAGGAAATGCAATGACAACTAAGGGTTAATGGCATGGAATTCCGGCTTGAATGATCTATGTTCAAAAAGTAGTGTTTTAAAACTTAAAGCAGGGTTTGAATTACGATAAGCAGTTTTTTTTTATGCAGACAAAACTGTTTTATGTGGTTTTTATTACAATGTTTTTTTATAAATATATATATATATATATATATATATATATATATATATATATATATATATGTTGTTTTTATTTTTGTACATGTTTTAAAAACAAGTGGTGTACTTGGGAGTAACAAGGTGTGGATTTGTTATAAGGGTGTGTACTGCATCATCCAATTAGAGGGATGTCAGGATAATATAATGTGGCTGTTCACTATTGTCTTTGTTCTGATGACATCCTATATACCTGTGGATGAAAGCGCTAAACTAATAAATTAATTTTTAGTTAATTTTAAAGGACGGCACAGTGGTAACATTGTCTCTTCACAGCAAGAGGTTCTCTTGTTTGATTCTCGGCTGGGGTGTCTTCTGCATGTCCTCCCTTCGTTCATGTGGGTTTCTTCCAGGTGCTCTGGTTTCCTCCCACATTACAAGGACATGCGTCTGGAGCGTTTCTCCCTGGGCCTCCACTGAAAATTGGCTTTGTTCTAAGTCAGACTTTCCCGGTTAACAAATGATAAATAAATAAAATAAAATAAATAATTGCTGTGAACTTCTGATTACTGGTCCTTTTTTTGTGGATTTTTTTTTTTATATATAGAGAATTGGTGAATATTTGAGCAAGAGTAAGATATTTTTTTACAAGCAGCTTATTCTGACAAAAATACATGCATCAGGGCATTAATTTTGCTAAACTTAGCCATTGAAGGAGAGTGTTCATTTGTGTATGCACCAGCAGTATATGAAGAAGGGGAAAACCATCCTATTGTTGCACAGGCTGAATCAAGGGAAGACCCAAAGTGTTTGAAATGCAAATTCAAGGAAATATTTTAACTCCTAGACAAATGTTACATTAGAGAGGCATTTGTTTTACACAGGAGATCAAATGCAAGGAGAAACTTTTGCAGTTTATATAACTGACCTGAGAAACAAAGCTAAAATATGTAGGTTTTGTGATTTAAAAGATGAGTTAATAAATGACAGGCTTGTGTGTTGTATTAATAGTGCTGCAGTGAGAAAGATTTTGCTTTGTGACAGTGATTTAACACTGAGTAAAGCTATTGAGATTTGTAAAATCCATGCAGTTAAAGAAAGGTACACAATTATGCTTGCAAGTGATGAGCATGGTTTCAGTAGGCTGCAGAGCAAATGTAGACAGCATGCAACACGTAGCTAGCAGAAGCAGGCCTAAGCACACAGCAGCTGTAACCCCTATGGGTGTGGTGGGTAAAACCTGTAGTTTTCCAGCAAGTTCTAAGACTAGTTCAGTGAAAAGGACATGCTCAGTGCAGTACAAGGGTGAGTCAGCAAAACCCAGATCAAGCTTCAACTGTCACAATTTTGGTGCCAATCATGAGTCTAAAACAGAAAAGTGCTTAGCATTTGGTCAGCAGTGCCACAAGTGTAAAAAATAGAACCATTTTCAAAAGTTTTGCAAATCAAGTAAACTTCACACAGTTCTAAAGAAGGGTCGCTTAAAAAAAAAAACAAGCTGATCATATAGAGAGCTGCATCTCTACTTTCTATGTGGATGGTGTGTCAGTAATTGGTGAAAAGGTTGATGCAGTAAATCTGTTGGCAAAGAATGAAGTCTTTTGTACTGTCTAGATCAGTGATAAATCCACCAAGCTCAAAGTAGACACTGGTTCAAAGTGTAATGTTATGTCAGCAGACACATTTGCTAAGGTGAGAGCTGGTGAGCAACTTAATGTGGTAAGTTGTGCGAAACGTTTTGCTTATGGAGGTAAAGAAATTCAGACCAAAGGCTCAGTAGTGCTTTCATGTTAAAACAAACCAATAGGCAGAGGGTGCAAAAACTGTATACTTTAATAAAACAAGAAATAAAAACAATATAAGTGCTTTCGTACTTAATCCAAATACTTCATCAGATCTAAGTAAAAACACAATACATTTCTCTTGTATAGGTCAGTGATGTAAATCAAATGACTTCAAGAAGGGTTTAATAGGAATGTATTCATTTAACCCTTTTCCTCTGGTTGCCTGTAGAATAGTCTTGCATCCATCCAGTGCTTTCATGTTATTTGGCTAGGAACTGCTACAGCGTACTATTCTATGTAGTCTGAAGACCTGTGCAGTCATTATTGGGTCTCAGGGACAGTTTGAGAATGAATCTGTTTTCCTTTACCAAAGAAGTTCATCACATAAGCACATATCCTAGTTCCAATTTTACTGAAGCTATTTTCTCAGGGTATGCTGATATTTTCAATGACAAGTTAGGCAAACTTCCAGTTGTGTGTTTATGAAGTTAGACTCTGAGGTCAGTGCAGTGGTCAGAGTAGCAAGAAAAGTTCTGATAGCTATGCAGAATAAAGTCAAAGCTCAGTTGGATAAAATGGTGCAGCAAGGTGCAATTTGTGTGGTTACAGAACCAACTGAATGGGTGTTGTCCATGGTAGCAGCCCACAAAAAAAGGCTCAAATGAAATCAGAATATGCCTTGACCCAAGAGATTTGAACAAAGCATGAGAGAGGCTGCATCACCCTATGTGTACAGTAGAGGAAGTCGCAGCCATAATACCAAATGCCACTGTTTTTTTCTGTCTTGGATGCAAAAAGTTCATTTTGGCAAGTGATGCTTGATTGCAAATCTTCATTGCTGACTACTTTCAGTACCCTATTTGGAAGATATAGATTCTCAAGTTGCCATTTGGAATAAATTCTGCAACTGAAGTCTTCCAGCGTGCAATGGAGTAATTTTTTTCAGATTATCCTTGTGCCATAATAGTAGATGATTTATTAGTTTGAGGCAATGGTGAAGCAGAGTATGACTGAAACCTTAAGAGAGTTCTAGACAGAGCACATGAAGTGAACTTAAAGCTCAATCCTCTGAGGTGTAGATTCAGACTTCCAGAAATTACATATGTAGGTCTTTTATTAATAGCACTGGCTTGCAACTAGACCCATCCAAGCAAGCAGCCATTCTTGAGATGACAGCACCAGATAATGTTCAAGCTCTGCAACGTTTTTTTGGTATGGTCAACTAATTAGGCAAGTTTATACCAGACTTCAGTGAGTTGACAGTGCCTTTTGAGAGAGCTGACTAGGAAAAATGTTGCACTGTATTGGTTGAAACAGCACCAAACAGCATTTGAGGACCTTGAGCAGAAAATTCCCACCATACCTACGTTAAGTTACTATGATGTCAGTAAACCATGCTCTCTCTCCTGTGATGCTTCAGAATTTGGTATTGGCTTAGTTACTCTACAAGAAGGCAGACCAGTAGCCTCTGCATCTAGATCTCTTACCCAAACTGAAATACAGTATGTTCAAACTGAGAGAGAACATTTGGCAGTAGTACTTGCATGTTCAAAATTTCTTTATTATATTTATGGTCAAACTATTCAGGTTGAGACTGATCACCAACATCGTTACTATTTCAAAGAAGCCTATGCATTCAGCTCTAGCAAGATTACAAAGAATGATGCTCAAATTGCAAAAATACAACTTCAAAATGGTCTGTACAAAAGGCAGATTTCTTTATCTGGCTGATACCTTATTCAGATCACCCAGAAATACAGAGGAACAGATTCATGCAGAGAATTTTGACTTTGATCTCATGGAAGTGCATAATTTTTGTACCACAAGACTTGATGAGCTGAGAAATCATACCAAAGACTGATCCAATTTTGCAAAAGTTCAACCACTGCATTAATGCTGGATGGCTGTCAAAGCAAGCTAGTGTACCACCTGAAGTGCAAACTTATTTTCCTTACAGAAATGAGATGTTGATGGAAGATGGCATTATTTTCAAAGGTCCTAAAATTGTTGATCATGCTTCCTTACAATGTGAATGTATCTGGATTTTGCTTCATGGTCACCCATGTTCTGAATCTACCAAAAGAAGGTCGAGAGGACTAGTATTTTGGCCTTCTGTAGCAAAAGACATTGATAAAGTACTTCTTGTTCAGTATGCAATACTACTAAACCGCATTTGCAAAAAGAAACACTTCAGCTAAGTCAAGTTCCTGAAATACCTTGGTCAACAGTAGCCACTGATACATTCGAGTGGAGCAATCAACATTACTTAGTATTGGTAGACTCTTATTCGAATTGGCTTGAGATCGATTTACTACCTAACCGGACGTCCACTGCTGTTATCACTAAGTTGAAATGTCATTTCTCAGTCCATGGTAGTACACACAAAGTTGTTTCTGACAATGGTACCCAATTTACCAGTTAGTTGTTTCAGAAATTTGCAAAAGGATGGAACTTTGTACATGTTACTAGTAGTTCAGAATACCCAGAGTCTCCTGGACTAGTTGAACATGAAGTACAGAGTACAAAGCAATTACTAGAGAAGTGAAAGTGTGGTAATACTGATGTCTTTTTAAATTTACTGAGTCTCAGAAACATACCTCGTGACGATATACTTGAGTTACCTGTTCAGAGACTTCTGTCTAGGCAAACCAGAACAGCATTGCCTTTCACTTCCAGTTTGAGGCATAAAGGAAAGAACAACAAAACAAAACCCAACTGCTCAAAGCGTTCTTTCCATAAGTCCAGCTATAATAAATCGGGCAAATTTCTTTGTCCATTGAAAGAAGGAGAGACAGTGAGGATACAAACGGTGAAAGGTTTTGACCGGATTGGTCAAGTAACGGGTATATGTGCCAAGCCGAGATCCTACTTCATAGAATCTGAGGGTGTGGAGTACAGGAGAAATCTCAGACATCATCTTCCTGTATCAGAATCTAAATCGTAGCATTGTTCCTGTGATACAGACTCTAGATCTCGGAGCATTCCACACAGTATTCCTGTTGCAGAACATGTCTTAACTTCTACTTCCATTCCTGATGATGATCCTGATGACCCCAAAGTTTGAACAGTCAACAGAGACGGTCCCATTTGCTAGACCTGATTCTAGTTTCTGTGTCACACGATTTGGTGATATTTCCAGACCTAGTGTGAAATACACAACAATCTGGACCTAATTGTTTATATGTATTTAGTTCTGTATAATTGCATGTCAAAGAATTATTTGTATCAGTTGCATGTCAAGTTAATGTCATCCGTATTGCACGACTCATTTCTCAAAGAGGGTGATGTAGAATAGTGTGTTGTACCTTTAAGAAGCATTTCAAGGACAGTACGTGCATATAAATAGCAAACATGTGCTAGCTTCAGTGCCATTTTGAGAGTGCAGCCAGAGAGTGAGCATGTACGAGTGTAATAGCTAGTTTGTTTGTAAGTTTATCTAAGTTATTAAGCCTCAATCTTGATGTGTTTGTACATAATAAAGCTGCTTGAACAGAACCCACAAATGTTTGTCTGTTATCCTGTCCAGACGAGCGACACTCTGGGAGTGATAAACATCCAGATTGACAATATGACAGTAGTTTAGTACATAAACAAGCAAAGTAGGTACCAGATCTTAGCTATTTTGTCATGAGACCATGGCAATGGTTTGTGACCTGTCACTGGTTTCTAACTGCACCACGCATCTCATGGAGATTCAAGCGAGTAGTAGAGAGGCTCAAAAGTGATCCCTGAATCCAGTAGTTGCTGAGGAGATTAGCTGAAGTACCTACCCCAGAACAGAAAATGCAGCAGTTATTTTGGCATACTCTGTTATAGAGGACACACCCTCAGGGATGCTCTGTCTTTTCATTGGCTCCTAGGGTTGCTTTATGTCTATCCCCCAATCCACTCATGATCAAGTTTATACAGAAAGCCATGTTGTGCAAGGCCACCATCATCCTCATAACCCTATTTTGGCCCGATAGATGCAGTTCCTCTCTGACTATACTTAAATGAACCGCCTTGGTTCCTAGAACTGCTGCTGGATCTCCTCACCTAGATGTTCCCAACCTGAAGTTAACTGCTTGGTGTCTCCAGTCCCTATGATGGCAAGGGATACAACTCTTCATTTTTGCTGCATCTTAGAAGTACTCTGCACACAGATTATGTTGTAGTGAGTGTAAAAGATATTTTATTATGAGCTGAATTATAAAACATAGAGCTCTTTTCAGGTCCTGTTGGGGATGTTCTCACTTTCTTATCTTTTATTTCACTCTGGTTCTAGTTTCTGTATTATCAGGGTGCAGCTAGTGGCTATTTCTTCTTTCTATTCGGCTTTCAGGATTCTTTGTTGACTTCTCACAGATTATGTAAGTCTTAAAGGCACCTTTCTGATGTGACTGCTTACGAAGGATCTTTCACCATCTTGGGATTTTTAAATTTCATTTTGGAAACCTTTTTCAAACCTCCATTCGAACTAGCAACATCCGTGGACTTAAAAGTTCTGTCCCGGAAAACCATTTTACTGGTAGCTGTCACTTTGGCAAGGAGAATTTCTGAATTTCACACCCTCAGAATTACCTTGAGAACTAATCCTTCCTTTGTTCCAGAAGTGACTCCTGAGATCTCTTTCACAACCCATGCATCTTTGTTTTCTTCCCTAACTACCAGAATAAAGGGGTATATACTCTTCTTACATTGGATGTACACAGACAGCTCCATTTTTATCTCCAGAGAACAACACCCTTTAGAAAAGATGAATATCTGTTTGTCTTTTGCTCAGAGCAAGCTGAATAGGAAAGCATCTAAGCTTTTATTTTTCTGATGTTTGTCTGTCTGTATGTCCTTAAGCAATACTATCCGTAACAAATCATTACCCTCCAAACCCAGGGTTTATTCTATGGTGGCTTCAACAGCATTCTTCAAATGTCTTTATTTGGATGACATTTGTCAAACTACCTGATCTTCCTCTCTCACACATTCATTAAACACCGTCAGTTGGGACTGCATTTCCAGAGCTTCCTTTGAAGCCTCCATCCTGAAAGGTCTCCTGTCGTGAGGCCACATGGGGTTTCCACAGCTGGGGATTTTGGTAGATATGTTTGATCAGATTGACTGGATGACAAGAATATGAAAGTTATGTACTTACTGTAACAATAGATCATTTCATCCCAGTCTGTCTATTTATTATTTTATTTTACATTTGTTAACTGGGGGTGTCTGACTGAGCCGTAAAGGCCCTTTTTCAGCAGAGGCCCAGGGAGAAAAGCTCCACAAAGAAAAATTACAGACACATTTAGTTATTTAGACATGATCAGTATACACACAAATTACAAGAGACATGTTTTTGCAGTGGTATGCGGCACATAAACAGTTACAGTGGAGAGAACAAACAAAAAAAAATTAAAAAATAAAGGTAATAGATTTGTGGTGTACAGCTGAAATTTGGAACATAGGTAGAATACATGCATAGTACACAGGTACAGTACATACATTGTAGATTCGCCAGTGTTTGTGAATAAGGTTGAAAACTATTATCACGTGCTCTAGATTTAGTATGTATATGTTATCCGCTTTCACTAGCCTGGGGGGCAATCATGGCACTGCCAACTTTGCTTGAGATGTTGCCTGATGAGGTCTTTAAAGGAGGCTTTGGATGATGTGTTTTGAATGCTAGTAGGGACATAGTTCCATTTTTTTTAGCCACCAAGCTACTATATAGTGCATCTCCAAAGCTATTGTAGCTGTTGGTGACTTCTAGTAGTAGTTTGCTTGATGATCTAAGAGGCCTTTTGGCTGAGTGATGTTGCACTAGGTTTTTGAGAGCAGGACACTTATTGGGGAGGTAATAGAATGACAGAGGCAGAGCTGATTGTAGGTTAGGAGGTTGGGCAGTTCAAGCCAGTGGAGCTGTCTCAAAGCAGTACAGTGATGAGTTCTATATGAGCAATTTGCAGCAAAGCGGGCAATTCTGTTATAGCAGGCTTCCATTTTGCTTAGTTCAGTTTTGTTCAGGTTAGTCAGAATGGGAGATGCATAGAGTAGGGTCGATAGAAGTTGGGAGCGAGCAATGGGTGATCTTGTGTTGTTGGTAAGACATGGTTTGATATGGTAGAGTGACCCCAGTTTGGCATGTACTTTTTTAATAGTTAAGTTGAGATGACTATCAAATTTTAGGTGGGAGTCTATGGTTATTCCCAATAGCTTAGCCTGTGCCACTGGAGCAATTGGAGTAGCATTTGTGGAGTAGATAGTGAATTGACTGTTAGTGTTTTTGTTAGAACTGGTTATAATCATAAGCTGAGTTTTCTTTGGATTGAGGATAAGTTGGGCTTTGGTAAGGTAGTTTTCAATGTCAGAGAATGCTAGTTGAGTTGTTTGCTGGAGGGTGGGAATGTTTTGTGCAGCACAGATTAAGGTAGTGTTATCTGCATACTGAATTATAGATGCATGCTGTGTGGAGGTATGGAGGTAATTTGTGAAGACTGTTAATAGTAGTGGTCCTAAGATAGAACCTTGTGGGACTCCTATGGTTATGGGCAGCTGAGGAGAGAGAGAATTTTCCCATTTCACAGCTTGGTACCTGTCAGTTAAGTAGCTTTGGAACCAGGTAAGAGTGGAATTTGATAGATGATATTGGTTTAGTTTATTTAGCAGGATTTGGTGTGAGACTGTGTCAAATGCTTTGGACATATCCAAAAAAAGAGTTGACACTTGTAGGCCTTCATTTTTGAGATGGTTTACTGTGTCTGTGAAGCAGAGGAGGGCTGTAGTGGTACTATGGGCAGGTCTGAAACCATGCTGAGTAGGTGACAGGATGTTGCTGTCTAGGAGATAGTTTAGCATCTGGGTATGGATGCATTTTTCTAGGATTTTGGCCAGGGGGAGAGTAAAGCAATGGGTCTGTAGTTATTAAGTTCAGTGGAGGTCCCGCCTTTATGTATGAGTGTAACAGGATATTTTCCAGAGTTTGGGCACATAGTTTTCAACAATTGATCTGTTTATGAGAGTGGAGACTGGGAAAGCAATAGCATCTTCTGTGAGTTTCAAGAAATAGCTGGGGAGTAGGTCTGCTGCTGTTGATGAGGTTTTTAGTTTGGAGAGCATGCTTTTGATTGAAGTGGTGGAAACTGTTTTGAGGGTAAAGCTTGTATTAGTGTTATTTGTGTTTGGGGGGATAGTGAGGAAAGAACTGTCGTGATACTAAGGATAGAATTGAGTTCACAAAGTGGGAGTTGAATTGTGTTCCGATGGGAACTTTAGTGTCAGGGGTGGTTGGTTTGGGGGTAGCCTTTTGGGTGGATTTTAGTAGCTGGTTTACATTTTTCCAAACTTTTGCGGGTTGTGTTGGTATTTAGTTTGTAATGTTGTATAGTAGGATTTTTTTTGTCCAGCCTAATGCATTTTTTTGCATGGCTGCGCAGTTCTTGGTACTTAGGCTTTGTGTTTCTTTGTTTTTTTTATAGTAAAGCCAGGCAGTGTCTCTGGACTTGAGGATTTGTTTGGTTTCTTTACTGAGCCAGGGGTTTGTAGAGGTTCTAACCTTAGTTTTGCGCAATGGAGTGACAGTGTCTAGGTGTTGTAGAAATGTTTTGTTGAAATATGTTACAGCCTGGTCAAGTGGGAGGGTTTTTAGGGGGTCCAGTCACAGTTACAGAGTAAAGTGTTGAGGACCTCAGGAGAGAATTTTTTTGTGTTTCTAGTGGATATATAGTTAGTGGTTTTGCATATGCTTGTTCTACTACGTATAAAGTATATTATGTTGTGGTCACTTAAGGTGTCTGGGAGACTGCCTGTGTGAGGGTACAATGTGGGGTTGTTAGTTAGGACCCAGTCAAGGATGGATTCCCTTTTAGATTTTTTATCACATCTAGTTGGAATTTGGACTAGCTGCTGGTAGCCATGGAGATTTATTAGATTACTTGGTAGTTCTGATATACAGGTGAACCAATCTAGGTTGAAGTCCCCCAGAATAAGGGTTACTTGTGAGTATGTGGAAGAACACCAGGATAAGAAGTCTTCAAGGCTAGCAGGTGTATTACCAGGTGGAATATAGATCACAATTGTGGTGATGACCTTTTTAGGGTGAAGTTGAAGTTGTGAGATAAGTATGTCCCAATTATTGGGGGAGGGGTAGGTGTTTGGTAATTGACGGACAATTAAGTTGGACTTGTACAGTAAGGCAGTTCTACCCCCTTTACGAAGTGGTCTTGTCTAATGATATTGTAGCCGGTAGGGAGAACTTCTGAGTTAGCTATGTTTTTATTTAGCCAGGTTTCTGTTAAAGCAACTATGTCTGGGGAGTAGTGTGCTATTGTGGCCTGGAGTTCAGGTATTTTATTTTTTATACTTCTAATATTAATATTTAGCATTAAAAAATGGTTGGTTTTGCTGCTGTTGTTGATTTGCCCAGGGATGAAGAAAGTGGGGGTATTATGTTCTGACATTTGTGTTGGAGCAGTTTGTGTTGGACAGGATGGATTTGGGCCTAGGTTGGGGTGGATATCCCCACTTATGGTGAGCCTAGAGTTAAAATAGTTATACAGATGTTGGAGTTTGGTGAGGAGTGTGAGAAAGTATTGTGTTTTTTTTGGAGTAGGAATGAGAGCATATGTGTTTAGTTCTGAATTGGTCCGTTATGTAGTTCTTGAATAACTGTGGGCAGATATTATTATAATGTGTGGTGTCTGTATACGAGAGTGAATAATGCAGTGTTGTGCTACTAAGTTTAGGGATATTGCTAGAGTGATAACTTGTGGTGTTGTAAAGAATTATGAGAAGACAGACTAGACTTAGTTGTGCGATAGTCATGGTTATAAAGTTTAAGTTGTTTCTAGGTGGGGGGTCTGAATAGGCAGTATAGGGTTGCACTATATGTGGATGGGGAAGTAGTGTGGGTGACGTAAAAAATGCCTAGTGGGAATGAGAGTGATCGGGAGTATTTTGTGTGGAGCAAGTTGGTGTGGTATAATGTGATATGACTTGAGGAGCTGTGATTGGTGGAGGTGATGTGAGGGTGAGCTGTGGGTGTGGCTGTGATTACTATAAATGTAGAGGTAGTGGGGGCAGGGCAGGGGAGCGGAGAGAGCCCGAGTGTTAGCGAGGGCGAACGGAGCGGGGCAGAGCCAACCAAGACAAGAGAAAAAAGTGTTACTTTACAAATCTGAACACTTTTAAAACAAATTCCTGAGGTCTAATGGCTTACCGGCAAGCAGAATGTAATTGCTGAAGAGCACTTGTGTCCTGGTGGGAGACTAGAAATTTAAAGATGGCTCCATGCTCAGCAGGATTCTAATATAGACTTTGTATTGGGGGAAGGAGATAGCACAAGGGGTGAAAACCAGGTGGAATGCAAAGAAACCAGAGAGGCAATCAGTGAAAATCAGTAAAGGCCTCAGTGTCTAATATTACAGCCTACCCTGCTTCCCTCTGACAAGTTTTTAGATCTGAAGGATCTTCCTTCCTGGATCAAAGGCAGTACAGGTGTGGATTATGTTCAGTTATCAGCTTGATCTGAGTTAGTCAGGTGGAGCAGGGTATTGTGAGAAGGGAAGATTTTGAAGAACCTGAGGCTGGAGCAATGAATTTAATGGATACATAACTTTCATTTATTAGCAGCCACCAGATGTGAAGTCCCAGAGGATGCTCAGACCTTTCAGTCTCCAAGCAAGGAGTCTTAGATGGATAGATTAGTAAAGTGGGTCTGTGTTAACTTTTTCTTTCAGGGTAATGAACTACTAGGTATATATGATCAGACTTCAGAGAAGCCTAGTGTATAAGACCGTGGAAACTCTGAAGCAGTTGCCCACTGGTGAACCTATGCAACAGTTGAGATCCAAGTGGCTACTATTAACTCCATTAAATCACTGTTCATTACATTACATTACTGTCCATGAGTCTCTTACACAGTGCAGATGGAGCAGCTTGATTAGTGTGCTATGGAGCCACAGTGAAGCATCATGTAGGGTTCGGTTTGACTGGTTAGTCAGGCAGCCTCCGTCAGTGCTTCTTATGATGAAACCTCACTATTTGGACAGAAAGTTAAAGAAATGCTGCACCAGTGTAAGCAGAAGGCAAAATGTTCAGTTGTTGGTGTGACGTTCACGGCTCCCCAAAGTTTGTTTCAGGAGAATTAGAACAAAACTAAGAATATTTGTTTTCTGAAATGCCATCAGGCTCAATGCCAGCAGCAATCTGACAAGGGTTCACAGGGTAGAGGGAATTTCTGGTAACTACTGCCAAAGAGGGAAAGGTTGTCCACATCAACTGGAGCTCTGCTTTCCCTCCTAGGGATCAGGCAGTATGAACCCTGAACATTTGCCAGATTGTCCTACACTGGAAGCAGTTAGGGGATGTTTCCTCCTGCATCTGTTTGCATGGCTGGCCATCATGTAAGACACTTGGGGCAGGAACATACATATACAGAGGCTATACAATACCATTTTTTACAACTACCCATATAGCCTTTGTGTCATCCACCTGTGGTGTCACCCCATCAGAGGAGGGCAGTTCAGCAGGAAACCTCGCAAAAAAAAAAAAAAAGCCATCCTGGAGGTCCCACCAGACCAGAGAGTATCCAGATTTTACTTGAAGTTCTTCTTGCCCCCCCCCCCAAAAAAAAAGAATCTGAGTGTATCTAGACTTTAGTCATATGAATCTTATGTGATGGTCATTGTGCAGTTCATCCTGCCATGTTTGCAAGCAGGACATTCGTTGTGGTCTTTGGATCTCCAGGATGCTTACATTCATATCGAGATAGCCAACCCATCCAGGGAATTCCACCACTTGAAAGTCAGGTGAAAGCCAGTCCTTACCAGTTCAAGCCATACTGTTTGGTCTCACCACAACCTCTTGGGTGTTTACCAGTTGCATCGCTCCAGTTGCTACTTGTATGGAACTGCTAGGGATCAGAATCTTCCCTTTCCTACATGTCTCGTTCATTGCTGTGCCCATTGTGGTGGAATTTCTCCATGCTAGACAATATTTCTTCTCTGCCTATCCATGTTGATCACCATCAATTTTCAAAGTCCTAGGTGGAACCATCCCAGTTTCTTATGCTCATTGGCTGCTACTATAAACTTAAAAGTATGTTGCACATACATTTCTTCTGAATGTTTTGCAAGGGAATTATTGGCAACACTTTGTCTGATGTCAGAGAAATATTCTAACATTGTCTCCTTCAATTTCCTATTGAGTAAGTTTGGAGTTTTATATGGAGAATTATATCCGATATGAGGGGTGTGATATTGTATTTGAAACAGAAATTGCAGAATGTAATTGGATTATTAGACTGAATGCTGACAAAAAAATGGTGTGAACTGTCCCATCAGCATTAAACCATTACTGAAGAAGAAAAAAAAAATTAGTTTGAAAAAATGATTGTGACTGTGTGATTAAATTTGTACTGCTTTAATTTTATACTAATCACATTTTTAACTAACGTGTTGTTCTGGCTGCATTTTTATACATTTACATGTGTGTATGTTTTTATATGCACAGGTTTTTTTCTTATAGCTGTATGAATTGTGATGAATAAGTTCTGTGCATTGATTGGTTGTTTGCATTATGTGATTACTGTTTTAAAAAAAGGTGGTAGCTTGATTCTGTGTATGAACTGCGAAAGGGTAAAGGCCTGAAAGCTTTGCTTTTCATAATTTGTTTAGTGTTCCATTTGGAGAAGTGTATATGTCTCAGGATGCCCATTTCAGCCAAGCTGCTACAAAGACTGTTGCAAAGTACAAATCCATGGTTCCATGTGCTTAATGTGGGCTGAAGGATCATAGATTCTTACTAGCATAACTGCCCTTATGGGCAATTTTAAGCATAACCAATTACCCCATGTGCGAATCAAACCCTGCACCTTCTGTTTGTAAGGTAAACAACTTAACCATTATGCCAGCCTCTCAAGTATTAGAAAATGTCTGGAATGTCATGTATTAGAACCTATTGCCACAAGAATGTTGGGGTGGTAGTGTCCATAAGGTTTGAAGTTGATTTACAGAAGTGCTGTGTAAGATATACAAGTCTTCACACAAGGAGCAACTCACCACTTGGCACAAACTAGGGCCCTCTTTACTCATTTACTGACTGTTGACCACACTAGGAATTTGTGGAGAAGGTCAGATAGAAAAAATTAAGTTTCTTAATACCTGCATCTACACAGTGCACAATTAAATGCCTGTGGGCAGTGAGCAGCACGATGCAAACACAGACAACCTATAACAATGCAGAAAGTCAAAAAATATTCCAACAAGTCTACAGGCAAATAGCATAGGCAAACAAGGCACTGATCCCCTTTCAACTCAAATTCTTAAAATTGACATTTTTTTCAGAATTTTTCATTCAAGGTCCAAATACTCTCCTATCAAAGTTCATTTTGCTGCAGTTTCCTTTTGTCGTGAAGGTTTAGCAGCACCATCCTTAGCTTCTCACAAGCTTTGTAAGGCATTCCTTAAGGGAGTCTTCCATTCCAGACCACCACTGAGCTGACCTCAATGGAATTTAAATTTTGCAGTGAGCAAACTTACTCTTGCCCCATTTGAACATACCAGTTCAGCAGACATTAAATTTCTGTCCTGGGAAGTCCTTTTTCTGGTGGCCATTACTGCTCTTGGATGAATTTCAGAACTGCATGTCCTGTCATCTTAATTCCCATACACTGTATTTCATAAAGATAGTTATCTCTCCAGGCTAATCCTTCCTTTTTTGTTCAGGGTTGCAAGCCAGTCTAATTTGAGTCAGTGTATTCATCTTCCAGTTTTATCTCCAAACGATACTAACAAGGGAGAATATAGTCACATGCAGCTCAAGATTCTACCCTGAAAGGAGTTCAGAAAAGATGACCAGTTATTTGTTTAATTTTTAAAAATGGAAAAAGGTCAGAAAGTAGCAAAACTTTCTTTATGGAACTGGTTAATCTGACTGCGTTAATTTCTGCTATTCGTGTAGTAACAGGTCACTAGCTTCCAAACCAAGAGTACAGGGCTCATGCTACATCAGCAACTTTCCTTGGGAATCTACCTGTGGCAGAAATTTGTGCAGCTGGAACTTTTTTTTTTTTTTTTTTTTTACATATATTTGCTAAACATTACAGTCTCAATATTTTATGTAGGTCTAGAGCCTCCTTTGGGGCTTCTATTCTCATAGGTCTGTTATCCTCCTTCCACCTAAAATGCTGCTGGGGAGTCTGTGTATCCATTTCAGTGTGTGGGCAAGGACAACTTAAATACATAAGTTATGTACTTATCAGAATGATATATTTAGTTTGTCCATACATTGGAAGCTGCCCTGTCACCTACCCCACTCCAATTTGACCAATCTGGAAGGACTTGGAGAAGCTCAAGTGGCCTTCATTTGACTACTGTAGTTAAACTGTCACCTCTTCGTATGGATTATTTTCTTCTTTTTCACAATTTCTTTGTTAGACTGAAAGCTTTACTCAGTCAGGAGAACTGGCTCAGAGTAGTGCATTATGGGAGAGGGTAGGAGTTCAAGCTGGTCAGAATTTCTATTGCTGCTGTATAGAAAGGCTCCTTTGGCAATCAGTCTGTCTGTCTGTTCCAGTGTACTGACAGAGACCAACTAAATGTATTGTTCTGGAAAGTACATAAAACTGGTTTTGTACATAGGTATGTTGTTTTATCTTGCCTGCATAGTAAGTAAATTAATTTGACCTATCTGTGTGTTTTTTGTTTTTTTTGTGACTAGTGTTTATATACTTGGAAATCATCCTCAGAACTAATACAAGCCTGTGTAGTTTCCTTTTGTGTGAGTACTTAATACCTACAGTCTTACCCAGTTGATGGCTTTTGTTCTTCTCTGTGTCTAGGTTATGACTGTCCTACATCTAAAGGAATTTATGACTATGCTGCAGCAGTAGGAGGGGCCACACTAACTGCAGCCCAGTGCCTTATTGACCAGAAGTGCAAGATTGCCATCAACTGGCCTGGAGGCTGGCACCATGCAAAAAAGTAAGTGTCTCTGTCCGAATTTTGTTTTTTGAGATACAGCTTTGGAAAAAAGATGTCAAACATTGGTTTACTGAGTGGCGATTTTACATGAAAGCTTAACCTTTTATTGGCTTCTAAAAGACTGGTTTATTTTTTTTTAATGCCAGTCTTTTACTACATGTTGTACAAAAATTGTAAACTCCGACTTCCATATTGGTGTAGATATGAACTCATTTGTACACCTGTGTTTATAAGCAAGTACAAACTCTTTCTGGTACCATGCTTGTCTTCTATATTTATTCATCCATATATGCATTTATGTTAGAGTTGTCTGGGTGAGATTTAAGGTTAATGCATTTCCTGAAAATATTTATTATCACTGTTTGTGGCGGAGCACATTAAGATTTATACTGTTGATGTTTTCAACTGAGGGGGCAACACAGACAGCATGCCACATCCCACTAGCATGTCCCTCAGGTATGATGTTTTACCCCCGTAGTAGTATACTTGGTGTTTGTAGTTTTAGTACTGTAGTAGTATCTAAACGTGTTTTTAACCCTTGACATACCTGTGCTGCTTTAATCACCCTTTTACCCTCCAAAGCGGAAGAGAATGAATATTTATTGCATTGTGGTCGATAGGTAGTCATGCAACATTGTATTTTTCCCTAAAGGTAGGCAGTGGTAGAACAAAAGTACCACAAACTAATTATCATAAAGAATCAAGCCTGTAAATGATATGTCAGAAGTGAATATATCCTGAAACATCAGTTAGAAGAGCTGAATTGGCATGTGGAAGTAAATAAGGAACATTTTATTATATCAGATAAATACAAATGTATAATTAACAGAGTGGTCATCACCCAAGTATCATGGTGAAAAAGCTAAAGTGTTGAGGTTCTAGAACAAATAAAGGAAATGTTAATTAATAAGGAGGTAGTATTTTTTTTAGTGCTCTCTCTAAACAGCACTTTGAGCTTCATTTTTTGGACTCTGCTTCGCTTGTCTGTAAGCTAGCTGTCCATGGTCAGTTGACCCATTTGTTTCTCATCACAGAAGTGAAGGTGAGCTGGTAGGCCCCCCTCATTCGGGTGGACATCCAGGATGGTTTAAAATTTTCTTCTGCAATTTCCCCATACTTAATCATGTACCAGGTGAGCATTGGAAAGGAGCTTCCAATGGTATGGTAGCAGAGAATGCCCCCTCTCTTCCATAAGTAAAGTACCCTCCAGGCATCTTTGCTCCAACCTCAGAGACATGGGCAGTGAGCTTCCCAGTCTTCCCTGGGAAGTTAACACTGTTCACTGTGTCCCTGAGTATGTATGGACCCCCCAGGAGAGGTGTGTGGGCAATAACCCGTCATTCCTCCACCTCCCTGTCTGACTCTTCCAGTGCTTGGGGATACTAGTTGAACACCTATCACATGGGATGAAATCAGAAATCTTACCCATGCACCACAGAACTAGGCTTCATTTACTTCATTTCATTGACACTACTTGTTAATGCATGTGAAGTGTATGATAGATCACACTTACTTGTAGTGTTGTGGGGATTTTTGGTTATGTTAGGAGAGAAGTAACCACAAGCTGCTGATGCTTTGATAGGCAATAATTAGTTTCATGGTAAAAGGGTGGCTTATTTGGTATTACCTTGAGATCGCTGTGGATGATTGCATCCAGGGGTAGAGAGTAAAAAGCATAAACTTGATTTAATCAAATAACCAAATGTCACTCTATCCTTGAAATCGGTGGTATTGAATATTATTAGGTCCTAATAAGTGCAATGTGATGAGAAAATGCATCGCCTTTTGTAACAGAAAAGCAAACTTCATTGGCATCGATAATAGCTGAGCTTTGTCAAGCTGAGGACCTTTTGGTAAGAATTCATTTGATAAATAAACTGATATGCAGGCTGTTTTAATAGAGCAGAGAAAATCTATCAGTCTTGAAAAGTGAAATTAAATAAGGGCAAGAACAAAAAGTATTAGTCTGATAGGCATCCACAGGTGAGTGCTGGTTCATGTTTGATTTTCATCTGTGTTGTTCTAGCTGAAAGGACAGGCCTGCCCAGTCACCCCACAACTGCAGATTTCTTCAGCTTCAAATTTATTTAAGTTGTATCACAAAGTATGGTTCAGACAAATTAGAATAAGTAATCTAGGATCGAAACAAATAACAGACTAAACAATTAATAGATGAATTTAGTATGCAGACTTCTGGACAAAAATTGGATTAAGATACTGAAGTCATCTCACCTTATTAGTGTCTGTATTAAAAAGATAAGTTTAGTTGGTGCTCCTTGGAAGCTGGCCAGAGATGGGCACTTTTGAAGCCATTGAGACATTAAGTTTCAAGCTGAGTTCTGAAAAGCAAATGAGTGGCCACTGATAGTCTCAAAGAGCACCTATGGTACAGACAACCAAGGCATATCATCATCTGAGTTGCCATCTATGCATTAAAAGAACATGTTTAAGACTGTTGTAGAAGCTGGGCAAAACTCTTTTCAACCATGAACAGCAGCTATTCTGTGAAATGGAGTGACAATTCCTTCGACATATGGAGGAAAAGAGGAATATTTGTGCCTGTTATGAGATTCTGTCATGCCAAAAGACTGAAGATGAGATTTCTTCATCCAGCGTGCTTCAGACTATTACTCTCCGTAGGTGCTAAGGATTTTCTCTCATCCAGGAAGTGACAGATTTCCTTTAGCAAAGTGCATCGTAGGATCATGTTGTTTTAGCTGACTCCTCAGTCTCCTTCCTTCCACTACTTAGGATAAAAATATAGACTTTGTCCCAAGTTAATCCCAAGAACCTTTTGCTGTGGGAAGAGACTGTATAGGCATTTTTTTTTTTTTTTTTTTTACCACTAAGCTATCTGAGCAAATAAGATGATGTTTTTCCTTATATTTTTACATAACTACAAGGATAAATTGGGTTGATAACTGTAAGGTAAATATAGTTTCTTAGTAGAGCTGCCTTTGACATTTGATTTAACTATTACTAAAATTTTGTAACAGGGGGCTTTTCAGTACAAAAGGGATCAGGTTACATTTGACTGCAGTAGTGCTCCAGAATTTGGGATTGGGAATAACTGAAGTTTCACATCCTCTAAAAGCAAGCAAGTGCATGGCTGTATAATTTAGTTAAGAGGTCATCTGGGTGGTGATACCTTGCAGGTGAATCCCGTTCCTTTTTAAGAAGAGGTTCATTGAAAAGGAGTACGTACTGGTCCTTAATGGCTTTGTGTGTAATCTGGCTGGAAGAATTACATGTGATTGGGCATTTATCTCACAGATCACCCAGCAGAGAGAGAGAGAGATCTTCAGAGGTTGTTCAATAGAATACTAGGCCTGAAATTCTTGGATCAAGTAATTCAGGGCATTTCTTTAGGAATGATGACCTAGGAAAGAAATTTATAGTACCACAGGGTGATGTTAAGATAAATTCTTAATGTTATTTATTTATTACTGCAGTTGCCTTCAGTCAAGAGTAACACTTCAGGATGTGCAAACAGAAGTTTTATTTAACAGTGCTGGGAGACTGTTTTCATAGAAATTAGTAAACCAGTCTCAATGAACAAAGGAAACTGCATCTTTTATACATTTGCTTATTAATTCAACCATGCAAGATGCTGACGTTAGTGGTTTTAACAAATCAGTGACTTTAGAAATGTTCTCATTCCTCGTGATTCTCGCCTTGAACTTCACATGAACACCTTCTTTTATATGACCCACCTGCTCCAAGGATCTTGTTTTCTGACCTTGGACATTTCATTTATCAGCAAACTTTCCCTAACAACAACTCACTTCCAGCCTGGAGGAACCAGGCTAACAAATTCCTTTTACATTAGCAACATGCTTCTGTTCCTTCAACACTTACTATTCGCTTGTTAAACATTAAAAGAATGCAGGTGAAACACAGTAGTAACTTTAGCTTATGAAACTGTATTTTTCCACAGTCCTGCATGCAAATTATATTTGCGTTTAACAATCATATTATGGAATCATTAATGAAACTGGAAATTAATATACAATTTTGATAAGACTGATCTTGTCCCATAACAGTGATTTTTAGGTAAAATTAACTGAAAACTAGAATTCAAAAATTAAAGTGATCCTTTATCCCAGAAGCAAAATGATACCTCTGGATAAATTTTCTTGTTGAAACATGGTGGAAAAACTTCATTAAGGCTTGGCTGATCAGTTGAATGTATAAGTATATTGTACCACTTATGCTCAGTATAATATGGAAGTTATCTAAAAAGTAGGAACAGTTGTTAAAAGTAACTGTAAACCCAGTGGATTGGGCAAGAGTTTGATTCGCTTCTCATTATGCTTTTAAATGCCATTTTTTTTCTGTTTTGGTTGTACTGGGTTAGCAGCACAGTTCACCCTTCCCCCTCCCATCCAGTCTTCTGGAGCATACTAGTGTCTGAACTGCACCGTGTGAATTTGTCCCCCTTGTCCACGTGAAGGTTAATGATTGCACTGAGAATCCTTTTCCTATGGTCAATTAAGGCTCCGTGATCAAGTCTAAAGAGGGTTCGTTAGGGCTTGGGGGTCAGGCTCTTTATCAGACCGTTTGTTGTACTGTGTAAGCTATCGAACAGGTGTAGAACATGACTTTAGAGAAAATTGGCAAATTCCACCACTACTCTTCTTTTAGACCTGCCCAGTTTCCATGCTGTCTTTTGTGGATGCATCACAGAATACCACTGCATCATTATCTGATCTCTGGTGTTGCATGTATAATGCTATATCCCACAAGTACAGGCATACTACAGGTCTGCTAACATCATGACTAAGATCAAAATACTAATTTTATCTCCCTCTCTCCTTTAATAAGGGTGCTGGTGCCTCTTATTCGGAGATGGATATGGACAAAAACAGTTCCTCTCCTAGATAAAGAACCTGTACACAGGAATTCTACTTTTATATACAGCTTAAATTTTCTTTCCTACCTAGGATCTCTACTGGGTGCCAGTGCAGAAAAAGGGCAAGATCTGATACTTGACTTCTTTTACAGTGGGTTATTTATTTTTTGGATTTCATTTATCAGCTTAGCTATTTTTCTTTTCCTCCCACATTTTGGAATGTTCATACTACTTGCTGTCATTTGCAGTGGTGACATCTATCAGGTTAGAAGAGCATGCCCATTGTTTTTGTTTTTTTGCTCTCAGAGTTTGGAACTAAAACCTTAAGCTTATTTTAGGAAGTATTTGATGCTTTGAAGACATAAGCCATAGTCTCCATTGTTGCCATCAGTTGTGAAAAAAGAAACTGCCAGTAATTCTACCTGTTAGTTACTGGCTAGCATGTACACTGCCTCGCTGCTAGCAAAGAAGAATCTTGGCGAGCCTTAAAGAAAATCAACTAGAAAAGCTAAAGGGAAAACACTGTCTGTGCAGAATCATGCAACTGTTAAGCAAAAAGCAGTTCAAGCTGCAGCTTTGGTGCAAGAGATGTCTTCCAGTAATTTAGAAGAAAAATAAGTCAAGTGTGCTGAGAGTTGATTAAAATAAATGAAGCATTGAAGGAGTATATAAACTCAAAAGGCTGGAAAATGTAAGAAGGCAATTAGGGGTACAAAGAATAGGCAAAAGGGGCTGGAATTTACTGGTTAAAAGTGGCAAAGGAACCAATGTACTTGGAGCATATAACTAGAGAGGGAAAAGTAATAGAATGGGAAGGGGCTAAGAAGACATTTGGACTGCAGGCTAAAAGACTGCTTTCTCTATCAGGAATTGATATTAGAATATAGGCAAAGAGAAAAGGATTGGAAAATCCTAGGTGTGGGCATGGCCAAGATGGTGAGTAGTTAACAGTACTGTTTTTTTACCTCTGCTTTATTTTAACTTATCTGATGGGATTTTTACTACAAATCTCAAATAGAATGCTTCAAAGCTTGAGGGATTTATAGTTAAACACTGGCTGAAAGATTTACTGCAAAAAATAAGTTTAGAACTAGGGGGCTCCAAAATGAAAGACCATCACTGGTAGAGTTTTTAATAGAATCTAGAACCGAAGCTGCTGTTAAAAAAGAAATAATTAGTAAAGCATAGAAAATATTGTATGATGATTACAAGAAGATCGGTCAGAGGAGCTTAGAAAGGATTGGGAAGAGAGAGTGGATAAGCAATTCACAAAGAGACAATGGAGGATAATACGTATATCTCCCAAATATGCAACAAAGTCTAGAAGATTTAGGATCTGTGCCTGGAAGTGTTTACATAGGTATTTGTATACCCAAAGTAGACTCCAAAGAATTTTTCCTCAAGTGGCTAGCAGATGTTGGAGGTATGACAGGCAAGAAAGAGGTAGCTGGGAACATATTTTTTGGGAGTGCAATGAGCTGGCAGACTTTAGAGATTCCCTGCAGACCGCTCTGTCGGAGATGCTGGGTGAGCAGATTGGACTGACTGGGGAGATTATTTTTTTTGTTATGCTACAGAATCGGAATTGCCTAGAAATAGTAAAGCCTTACTGAGTCTAATTATGATGTCTGCTAAAAAAAGCAATTACTAGTAAATGGAGATCAAAGTCTAGATCAACTTTACTAAAAGTAGTGAATATAGTAACAGATAAAACAACTGGAATTGGGATCTTTAGAAAAGGGAAGGCGTAAACTACATAGGAAAAATGGGAATTGTGGGAACAATGTATGCATAGCAGAAACAAGGTTTAATGGGCAGGATTTGAATGAACCATATAATGCTTAACTGACAATAACTGGATGGTTTATAAGTGATATATAATGTTTGCAACTACAGTTGTGTCAATAGTGTCTGTGATGTAAACTATTTGCAACTAAAGTGGTATCATTTTTGTATGTTTTTCATTTATATAAATGTAAGGTTGCCTTTGTCATATGTTAAATTTTAATAAAGATGTTTGGAAAAAAACATAAGTTTGAAACTCTTAAATTGCTTTTTCCTGTCAAGAAAATAAGAAAGAACTAATTGTCTCAGAATTATCTACTTTAAGCCCAGTGTATGGGACAGTACAATGAAAAAAAGGCATACAGGCTAGACTATGTAACATTAATGAGCTATCTGTAAAGGTAGATAAATTAGAAAGCAAAATGGACAAGTTTAAAGAGGAATGTAAAAAAAAAAAAAAAGTTGAAGTGCTCAGTGAATCTCTTAACAGTCATCTCAAATCTCAAGGATAGAAGAGGTAATGTTTGATTTTGATGGAAGATTACTTGAAAATGAGAATAACACTGAATTTCTTCTGAAACAAAACAACTTATTCTGGGGGAAAAAATAGAAGACTTAGAGAGAAGAACTAGAAGGAATAACATCAGGATTTACAGGATTCCTGAAAAAGAAGCGGGAGACAGTATGATTTAATTCTTTAATACCTGGCTGCCTAAAACTTTGAACCTGGATAGGGCTTTTTCATTTGACACCAAAAAGACACACAGATCACTTTCCAACTCATCTTAAAAAAAACCCACCTTCTCCAATGTCAATAATCGTAAGATTTTTCTGAATTCAAGATAAGGATTTAGTCTTAAAAGCTGTAAGGGCTAATTATCCAGTTTAATTAACATTTGACAATGACTGTTCAACATTAGTGATGTTAAAGAGAAAATCATGTGCGACACTTTTTAAAAGCTTACAGATACAGAAAAACAATATTAAGGCAAAAATCTTGTTTCCAGCAAAAAATAGGATTCACCTTTCAGAAGGAAAGAAGAATTTTAACACCTTGGAAGATGCAATGGACTTTATACAGAAAAATAAAATTGTAGAAAAAAAGCAGAAGAAATGGACTGGAATATATAAATTTCTTTGAAGAGAAATGCAACAAGAGATGGTTGGCAAATAAAAGACAAAAAACAGTAAAAAAAAAAAACCTGAAGGGCAAATAAAGATCAATGTATTTCATGGTTATGAATTCTTATTAATTTAAAGAAGCGCTTGATTACTTATGAACAGGTGCAGTACTATTTTACTAACAATAGGAAATATAGAGCATTCATTAGAAAATATAATTAGTTCTGTGAGTCAGTTTGAAGAAATTTTGAACTTAAGATTTAATCATAATAAAACAAGTGCATTATTAATTAATAAAAATTAAAAAAAATCTTACAGAAATAGTCTAACTTCAATAGGAATAGCAATCAGATGAAATACTTTGGTATAACCATTATGTCTAATAGTGAAGAAATGATGCAAACGTTCAACAAATTATTGATAAAAATATAAGTTTAATCACACATCGGAACAAATTCTTCTTTACCATGGAAGAACAATTAATGCTTTTAAGATGGTAATTCTCAAAAAATATATTGTCTTACAATGTTTAGTGTCATCTCCACCAAAAAAAAATAATGAAGATAAATAATGTTCTAAATTTTTTTGGCATCCTAATAAATCAAGTGTTTCCTTTGATTGGCACAGAAAATGTTGGGATAATGGTGGAATAGGACTCCCTGATATTCGTTTGTATGCTACTTCAGCAATTGTGAAAGTTATAGCATTGTGGATCAATTGGAAGCAAATACATCAAGTAATATTATTAGTAAATCATAAATATACCACAACCAGTCATAAACAAATAGTCCCTAATAGTTTTATGTGGTTATTGCAAGTTTTTTGTATAAATGGAATTGCATCCTCTTCTCAAATTCCCTATTTAAATAATTTCCTCTTTCCAAAAGTTCACATATTCTAACCATTGTATAAAAGACTTATATTTTCTGTTTCCAATTGCATATACAAATGACTGCTTAGAAACTCTCAACTTCAACAAAATACTAGTATTGAAACAACGAAGTAACAAGTAACTTAATTTATTGGCATCAGTTCTTAAATGGTACCTATATATATATATATATATATATATATATATATATATATATATATATATATATATATATATATATATATATATATATATATATATATACACACATACACACACACACACATATATATATATACATATATATATATATATATATATATATATATATATATATATATATATATATATATATATATACATACACAGAGAGAGAGAGAGAAAGAGAGAGAGAGACTGTTGAAAATTTAAGGTCCAAATACAATCATGATTCTAAGAATTGGTTAATTTTAAATTTTACGAATATTTAGAGACTTTATGAACACAGAGATTAATAAGATATTTAACCTAGATAAGAAATCGTTCCCCAAATTATTAGAATTCTTAATGAATATCAGTAATAATACAATGAAAAATTATATTTGTCACAAATTTATATAATTAAGTTATATTTCACATATTTAGGCAATTATTATTAGAAGTACTTTTCAAAAATTAATAATGAAGACTTCGAAGAATAGAAGAAAATAATAAAATGTACAGATAAAAAACACAAGAAATTTTTCACTTGGAAATTTACACAGAGCTTTTTTCACTCCTAACAAAATTAGAATCACCTGTAAATCAAATTGAATTAAATGCTGGAGATGTGATTCTGACATAATGGCTGATTGGATACATATGAATTCCCGAGAGAATTCCAAAAACCCAAGCGCCTCTTCTTTAGTCTGTTCTTGCTGTAGCCAGAAAAGTAATTATTAAAAATTAGAAACGTAAAGTTAACCCCTCTTGTGTTGAATTTAGTAGTATAGCAACAATTCGCAGTGGTGAATTGCATACTCTGAAGATGAGAATTTCTAATATTACACATTCATATAAATCTTGGCTTAAACTTAGACTTGCTTGAAAAATATTAATTGTTGATATGTATAACTTTGATGTATTGATCAGCTGTGGACCTATGTAAATAGTTATTTTTTTCAAAATTGATTTGCTTATTCTTTTAAAACCAAATAAAAAAAGAAAATGGAAATCCTAGGTGAAAGACGTGCTTTAGTAGAGTTTTTAGTTGACTGTAGAACAGAAACTGCTGTTAAAAAATGGGCATATAAAGTGTAGTGTGATAGGTATATGAATCAGAGGAGGTTAGAAAAGATTGGGAAGAGTGATTTGGTAAGCAGTTTTAAACAATGGGATGACACATGAATGGCTCCCAAATATACAGCAAAGTCTAGAAGATTTGGTATTTTTGCTTGGAAGTGCTTGTATAGGTATTGTTATACCCCAAGCAGTTTCCAAGGAATCTTTTCTCGGATAGATGGAAAATGTTGGAGATGTGTTGAGGAAGGAAGAAAGAAGTAACTGAAAACATGTCATGTGTTGTTCTATCTCGCCTTCATTCTTACTAGGTTGGGTTCGGATTCGATTCTCTGATCCGACTCGGCCTTATATACAAACTCGATGTCTTCCATTAGCTTGTGACTAAACCCTATCCCATCATGCACTAGGAGAGCTCCCCAGATCTTGTTTGCCGCTAAACAAGGATCGGGTGCTTTTTCTACTGGCTCTGGCTAAGTAGATTTTTTCTTGCTCCATATTTGTGGGAAATTGTTTTTTTTGTTCAGATTTTATGCAAATAACTGGTTGTGTTAATTGTTTGATATTTCCACGTGCTCTGTTGTTTTACTGCTGTTGGCGTTGTTTTTTCCATTAGACCTTCTCTCCCTATCCTGGCTTCAATATAAATAACCCGTTTTAGTAAGAGGGCTCTCTTTTACTGTTGTATTATTCTTCTAAGGTCAGTTAGTTTAAATTAGAGCTGCCTTTCCTTTAGCCCATTTAAGTTAGAGGGCCCCCCCCTTTTCACCCCTCGGGGCATAGCCCATTTAAGTTAGAAGGCTGTGCCATCCCTTTCTCTTTTCGTAAACAACTGTTGGCTAACTTTTGATGTTACGTTGTCTATCTCGCCTTCATTCTTGCTGGATGGGTTCGGAGCCGATCCTCGGCTCCACCTCGGCCTTCTACTAAAGCTAGAGAGCTATTTACTGGCTCGAGGCCTCCCCATATCCCACAATGCTAGGCGTCAGATACCCAGATCTCGTTTGCCGCTTCAGCTACGAGGTTGCGTTTTTTACTGGCTCAGGTCGTATTGATCCTTTTAATGTAACTGTTATTTTCTTAGACTTAGATTGTCTTAACTTTTAGTGTAGTTGTACTGGTATCCCCTAGTTTGTCCCACTTAGGAAACTCATTTTCTGTTAGAGAGTTTCTCCCCTTCCCCCCCGGCTAACCCCCCCCCTTGTTGTAACTATAGGTGTAGTGTTTAGCCTTATAATTTTTATTTAGATCGTTGTAGTTATTTTTAGTAAGTATGGGTGTTTGTGATAGTTTTTTCTACTCACTACTGTTAACTTATCTAGTGCGGGCATGTGACTGTGTCTGGTTTAAGCACTAGTGTAACAATTTTTTCTCTTTGGTATCCCTGGGCCAGTATGTCCAAAGATACCAAAGTTTCAGGCTTCAAGAAGTGTGACTCGTGCTGTCAGAAGATGTCTCTGACAGACGGTCACACTTCTTGCGTGTACTGCTTGGGTTCCCTACACCTGCAGGACTCCTGTTCGGTCTGTCATGCCTTCAGCCTGAGAGTCCTGCAGGAGCGTAGGAACAAACTTATCTTGAGAGGCCTACTCAAGCCAGAGGGATCCCCGGCGAAGCCTCAGTCGGGGAAATCCTCAAAGCCCGCCAAGCCGTCGGCTCTCAGTTCGGAGCCGTTGCTGGGCGGGGCATCTGCCTCTTCATCGGCTCCGGCTGGGCCGACACCTCTAGACCTCTATCGGCTCCGACTTTAATGTCGGAACCATCATTAGGCCGGAAACGTTCTAGGTCCCCTTCCCTAGAATCGGTTTGCTCGGCTCCGAGGTCACCGTTGCTTCAGTCGGAACAGAGCCATAGGTCCCATTCCTCTCGGTCTTCCAGGTTATCCGACCATGACTTAGAGAGGGTGGTCAGTAGACTACTTAAATCGCAGGCCCTGGCCAAGATGTTAACCAACCCTTCTCAACAGACTGTGGCTATCCCGGTGTCTTCAACAGTTCCTCCTCCGACTCCCCTTTTGTGTTCGGAGCCGGAGCTGGTTGTGGCTCGAATCTTGGAAGCGTCGGAGCCGATACCACACCTTTCGGCTCCTCCGTTGGCTCCAATATCTTCATTGGTTCCTTCCTTGGAGGGATCTCGGCTCCAAGACTTCCTCGTCGGCTCCGAGGGTGCGAGTGGCATCGGACCGTTGTCCGACCCCGTTCTCCCTCTCGGGGCTTCGGCACAGGTGAGCTTGGCCCCGACATCGGCCTCAGAGCCGTCCCTCTCGGTGCCGAGAGGGGTTCACATCTCTTCAGAGTGGGGACCTTCTGCTCTGCCGGACAGGGGCGTCTTCGAGGTCATGAGGAGCGTGCTGACTCCTGTGTCAGCTCCACGATCGCCCCCTTCGGCTCCTCCCCCCATGGTGCCTGCATCGGTCTCTGTCCACCCTCCTGACCTCAAGCATGGAGAACAGACACTCCAGGTCGCCCCATTGGGCGTATCTTCCTCTTCCGAGGCCTCACCTGATCATTCGGAGGAGCCCCCTCGGAAGAGGAAATGCAAGAGGAAACATGTTGACTCCCCCAAGTCAGTCACGTCTGATACCGACTTGGAGGATTCGGAAGGGTCCCCAAGGTCCCCCTCTGAGGCTGTCTCCTTTTCAGACATCCTAGAGATCCTTAGGCAGAGGGGAAACTGAACTGCCCTTAACCCTTCCGAGGACGAGTCGGTGTACCTGGGCGCATTTGGTTCTCGCCCTTCCACCTCCTGGGTGTCTCCGCCTTTTGACCCGCTCATGGAAGTGGTGGCTCGAAGGGCGTGGACAGCCCCGGACACAGTGGAACCAACTCCCCGCAGGCCCACTAAGTTTATTACAGCCCCATCCGACAAACAATTTCTGACAAAAGGTGTCCCTGTTGATGCCATGGTGGTGGCAGCAGCCACTAAGAAGGAGTTGGCTGACCCTTCGGTACCTGTCCAGCCACCTAATAAAGAATCTAGGACAATGGACAGGTACGGGAAGCGGATGTTTTCTTCAGTGACTTTTTCCATGTGGTTACTGAATTATCTGTGCCATTTCACCCACCTTCAAAGGGATCTTCTTAAGGAACTTGGTGATACCCTTCAGGATTCATCAGCTGCGGGTTCTCAGGACAAGATTAACTCCCAGCTGGCGACCCTTAACTCTATAGTCAACACCTCCATGCGGCTCATTTCTTATGCAGCCGATGGGGCGAGTAGGGCCGCAGGTACAGGCGTGGCTTTGAGAAGACATGCCTGGATGTGGTTATGCAACTTTGCTGACCCCTTTAAGGCGTCCTTCACTAATACCCCCTTCGATGGTTTGGCTCTGTTTGGACCACAGGTGAAGGATACCCTTACCAGGTGTGAGCAGGAAGGCAAGACTCTCTCTGCCGTGGGAATCCATTTTTCTACTCCCTCTAGACCATACCCTAAAGGTCAGACGAGTGGAAAAATGTGGTTTCGGAAACCCCAGGGAGTCGTGCCTGACACACGTGGCGAGTTTCCCTCCAGGGGCAGAGGAAGGAACAATAATAGACGCTGCCCGAGGGGCAGAGGGGGTCTGCAAAATCAGGGTAGCAGAGAATCTTTCTCTGACAAACCCTTTCAGCACTCCTGCGGGGCTGCCCGACTGTCCACCTTCGGAGACAGTCTAGGGAAGATTGTCACTGTACCCAGAAGCCTGGCAACTCCTCACACAAGACAAATGGGTATGGTCTATCATATCCGAGGGTTACAAAATCCCCTTTGTCCACACCCCTGTACAAGCAAACAGGTTCCTTCCAGATGTTCCACCCGGTCTAAGGGATCAAGCAGTACTAGAAATTTCAAAACTGCTAGAAAAGAGGGCCATCCAGCCAGTCCCAGCAGACCAGCAAGGATCCGGGATTTACTCCAAGTTCTTTTTGGTACCAAAAAAGACAGGGGACTGGAGACCCATTTTGGATCTCAACAGGTTAGACAAATCTGTTCAAAAAACGAAGTTCCGGATGGTCACGCTTCAGTCCATTCTACCCTTTTTGGGACAGGACAATTGGATGTGCTCCATAGACCTTCAGGATGCGTACTACCATATCAAAATGGACAGACACTCCAGAAGGTTGCTCCGCTTCCGGCTGGGAGCCAGTCACCATCAGTTCAGAGCCCTGTCCTTTGGTCTCACCACAGCCCCCAGGGTGTTCATTAAATGCATGGCAGTGGTTACGGCTCACCTGAGACGGTGAGGATTCCAGGTGTTTCCATATCTAGATGACTGGCTCCTGACTGCTTCCACCAGGCATCAGCTAGTGCGAGCCAGGGATTATACCATCCAAACTTGCTCCGAGCTAGGTATCTCTATAAACTTCAAAAAGTCTGCATTGTCGCCTTGTCAATCTATAACCTTTATAGGCGCAAGATTAAATACAAAATTGCTGTCGGCAAAACTTCCCTTAGAAAGAGTATCAGACATTCGCCAACATGTCCAGACCTTACTACAGTGCAAGAGAATTCAGGCCAGATTTGTACTGAAAACCTTGGGTCTCATGGCAGCAGCAATCACATTGATCCCCCTGGCGCGTTTCCACATGCGGATTCTTCAATGGATGCTTTTTACCCAATGGTCTTTTCAACAGCTTCCGATGTCTCACAACATAATAATCACCCAATCATGCAAAGACCACCTGTCTTGGTGGATGGTCTCCTCAAGTACTTCAAGGCAGACCGTTTGTTCTTCCTCCTCCTGTTGCCATGGTGATAACGGATGCCTCCCTGATCAGGTGGGGGGGGGCATTTTCAGGGCAGGACTGTCCTGGGCACTTGGCAACCTCTAGAGTACCACCTGCACATAAACGTCTTGGAGATGAGAGCGGTACTTTTAGCGTTGCAAGCTCTTCAGGACTGTCTACCCACCGGGACTATTGCAATTCAGACAGACAATATGTAGTGTGGTACATCAACAAGCAGGGCGGAACCAGGTCCTATCCCTTATGTCAAGAAGCACTCAGACTCTGGCAGTGGGCGATCTCCTCTCAACGGTTTCTGATAGCAACGCACATCCCCGGGAAGTCCAACGTCATAGCGGACAGGCTAAGCAGAGCTATTCTCATGCCTCACGAGTGGTCTCTCAATCAGTTAATAGCGGACAAAATTTTCCGCAGATGGGGTTAACCTTGCTGCGACCTTTTCGCAACCCCTCTCAACAGCAAGTGCAACGATTTCTTCACTCTCTTCCCCCTCCCCGGCCACTCCCCCAGATACGCTCTAGTTCACGATTGGCCCCGGGGTCTTCTGTATGCATTCCCACCCTTTCCCTTAATTCCCAAACTAATTCAGAAAGCGACCGCATTGGGATCCAGGATGATCCTCATTGCCCCTTACTGGCCTCGACAAATTTGGTTCCCATTCCTGCATCGTCACCTGCTGGAGCAGCCTTGGAATCTGGACCCAGTGCCAGACCTCTTGGTCCATCAGTCGGGCTGGCTGCACCAATCCCTTCAGTCTCTCAACCTCACAGCTTGGTTGCTCCACTTCCAACCTTAGCCAGGCTTCCACATAATTCTCAGCCAGTGCGTGAAATCATCCTTTATTCGCACAAATCCGCTATCAGGAAGACTTATGCTAGTAAGTGGAAACGTTTCTCTTTCTGGGCGGAGGCTAGAAATATAGATCCCTTTACAGCCCCTGTCCATCATGTTCTAGATTTTTTAGCAGAACTCTTTTGAGCAGGTTCCTTGTCTGCCACTATTAGGGTCTAATTGGCTGCTATCGCTAATTTCCACGCTGGCCTGTCAGAAACCAGCATCATGTCCCACAAACTTTGTAAGGCCTTTCTTAAAGGGACTATTTTACTTAGGCCCCCGGTTAGAGATCCCCCACCTCCGTGGGATTTAAACCTCATATTAACTTCCTTGATTCTCCCTCCCTTTGAACCTGCGGCCTCCTGTTCCTTAAAATTACTCTCCTGGAAGACTCTCTTCTTAGTAGCCATCACCTCAGCTAGGAGAGTGTCGGAACTTGAAGCTCTCTGTATTCGTCCTCCTTATCTTGTTTTTCACAAGGATAGAGTTTCACTCAGGACTAATCCTTCTTTTCTGCCCAAAATACCTTCTGAGACAAACCTGAATCAGGCTATTGATCTACCTGTCTTTTTTCCTAACTATTCGAACAGAGCTGAACAAAAGTTACACCAATTGGACATTCACAGGCAATTACGTTTTTATTTGGATAGGACTAAACAAACAAGAAAATCGGACCAACTCTTCCTGTCCTATGCGGAGGGCAAGCCAGTTTCTAAAGTAACCTTATCCAGGTGGTTGGCCTCTATTATCACTTTGATTTATCAATTGCGACATAAAGAACTCCCTACAAAACCAAAAGCTCATTCCACCTGAGCGTTGGCTACATCGGTAGCTTTTCAAGCAAGACTACCAATGGAATCTATTTGTGCTGCAGCCACATGGGCTACTCCTCATATTTTCATTTCACATTATAAGTTGGATATGGCCTCCAGGAGTCGAGCTGATTTTGGTTCCACTGTGTTCAAGAGTCTGTTCCGATGAGCCACCCAGGGCTAAGGTGCTAGGGGACGCTGTTCCATCCAGCAAAAATGAAGGCGAGATAGACAACTTAACATTAAGAAGTTATGTACCTACCATAACGTTCCATGTTAGTTGTCTTCTTCTCGCCTTCTTTCTTGCGTCCCACCCGCCATCCCCCCTAGCCTGGACAGACTGAGAAGAATCCCTTTTGAGGCCTTCTTCCTCTGGCTGAGTTTTATCTAGGTTTCGTCCTCCTCTGTTTTAGTACTGCAGGTAAACCTTGTAGTTGGGGCAGGTGTCCTTAAAAATTTTTTTCCATGGTGTTAGCTCTGCCAAACGAGATCTGGGTATCTGACGCCTAGCATTGTGGGATATGGGGAGGCCTCGAGCCAGTAAATAGCTCTTGAGCTTTAGTAGAAGACTGAGTGGCTCCGAACCCATCCAGCAAGGAAGAAGGCAGGAAGAAGACAACTAACATGGAACGTTATGGTAGGTACATAACTTCTTATTCTTGTTTTTATAAAAAAAAAAAAAAAACTTTTAGATATGTATACGACAACCAGAAGATCGAACCTATTTAAGCGAAAGTGCACTTCAGCAAAAGCCGGTTCTCCGAAGCGCATTACAGTCTGGATAAAGAAATGTGTCCTTCTCCCCACTGTAGTGTGATCTCAGAGTTAGTAGATTTAAGTGGGGGGGTGCAGGGGGGCTTGCCACTTGCAAAATACTGTTCAAAGCAGTTTGGTTTTGGTTTTTTTTCCAGTTCAGAGAACCAGCTTTTGCAAAGGTGCACTTTCGATCTAGTGTACTTTTGCTTTAATGGGTTTCGATGTTGCTTGATCGAGATTGTGAGATTTCGATCAAGCAACATAGATCCCTATGTATGCATATACACTATATATACATAGTCTGATTGTTAGCTGGTGTTACAATGTCTTCCAAAGATTCAAGACCATCTGGGTTTAAAAAATGTGAGGCATGCGGACAAAAAATGTCCATTACTGATGGGCATACTGTTTGTGTGTACTGTTTAGGTGCAGTCCATCTCCAAGAGTCCTGTTCATTCTGTCACTCTTTCAGTCACAGGGCTCTTTTGGAGAGAAAAAATAAATTGATTCTCAGAGGTCTGTTGAAAACCCCCTTCTCCGAAGCATTACAAGAAGGTCCGGGGTCTTCTAAGTCTGACCAGTCTCCTTCATCTAAATCAGACAAGTCTTGGAAGAGACCTTCTCTTCCAGTGGTCCATCGCAGCCTTCTAAAAAGATTTCAAAAATTTCCTCTCTAGATCCAAAGACCCTCTGATCTGAGAGGCGTACTACTTGGGCACCATCAGTTTCAGGGCCGGTGGAGTTTCAGTTACAGAGCTGGTCCCCTGGCTTGGACCCAGTATCCCCTATGCCCAGGTTACTCTTGCTGTAGCCCCCTTGACTTGGTCTTCCAGGAACCTGTCCGATGATGATGTGGATCGAGTGGTGCAGAAGCTGTTAAAGACACCAGCGATTGCCAAGTTATCAGATCCAACCCCGAGGGCTTCTGATCCAACCAAATCCTCCCCCTGTGCATCATTTTCTCCTCTGATCCGTCCTCGCGCCAGAATATCCGGAGCTGATATTGGTGGAACTGTCGGAACAGAGAACTGTCACAGGATCTTCAGATCCGAACATTGCTCCGACGTCCTCTGCCCCATTGGAACTTGGAGTCTAGGAGCCAACGTTGTCCAGTCTGGTCTGGGGAGGGGAGTCAGATCGGATATTTGTCTGATCTGAACTTGTCTCTCGGGGTGTCGGCTCAGGTGAGTTCTGCTCCTACCTCAGCCTCAGAAGTGGGTCATTGCTATTATACAATGACATTATTTACGAAAAAAAAAAATTTTCTTAAATAATGGCATTGTATAATGCCTCCTTGCTGCCCTTCCGCAGCTGTCTGGTATTCTGGGGCAGTTCTGATGTACTAGGCATGCATATGCTTATGCAGTAAATCAGAGCTGTGGGCAAAAGCAACAGAGAAAGCAAGATCTCCATTGCTTTTTACAAAGTGTCTCGCTATGTTAAAGGAGTTTAACATAGCGAGACAGCTTTAAAAAAACAACGGAGAATCTCCGTTGCTTTTTTTAAAGCTGTTTCGCTATGTTATACCCATTTAACATAGCGAGACACCTTTAAAAAAAGCAACGGAGATAGGAAGATCTCCGTTACTTTTTTTAAAGCTGTCTCACTATGTTAAACTCCTTTAACATAGCGAGACAGTGTCTAAACAGCAACGGAGATCTTGCTTTCTCCGTTGCTGTAAAAAAAAAAAGAGTTATACAAATAGAAAAAGTCCGGGCGACTGGACCTTTTTCCATTACTATAACTCTGATTTACAACGTGCACGCTGACCAATCAGCATGGAAGTTTTGGAATATTAATGGGGGGGGGGGTCGTTGTATAATGGTTGTTATACATTAGCTACCTGTTGCATTTTTTTGAGTTAAGGAAATTTGACATGACACCCCCAGACCAAATCATCATCTACCATGTCTTTGACGTCAATTCCACTTAAAGATCATCTGCAGTATGAATTCTGAGTGAGAACCACGGTGTTTTATGTTGTTTGGTTTGTCGAACTTTTAGTAAAAAGATGTTGATTAGGAATGCTAAAAATTTCAAAGCTTTACTGTGTCACAGACTGATCACTTTGCTGGGGTGCCCACCTCCTTGAACTCCAGTGATCATTTGACCATCCTTTCTTCCAAGAAAAAAATCTCCGAAAACGATATGAACCTATAAGAAACTTGTGATAAGCTCAACTGATAAGAAAGTGGACAGAGTACACAAGGCATTAATGACTCCACCAGTCCTTCAGAGAGCTAGGGAATACATAGTTCAGTGAGCCTTAGGTTCCTTCTTCCCAGCCCTTTCCTTTGTTTGTTCTCCCTTTCTATGCAGACATCTTTCAGAACTAAACAGTGGATTCCCAGCTTTACACACTCACCAGGTGTCTGATCTCTGATAACATTTCAGGATCTCACTTTTTGTTAACTGAGCTAGTTTTACCACGGATTGTAATTTTTTGGCCCCTAACTAGCCAGGTACTACCATGCTCAAAGTTCAGCATCTGTACCCCATATGTTAGACAGATTTCTATGGAGGCCATGAATCCTTCCTTTGGTTGTTGTGCCTAAGAATGGCATCTTAGTAGAGAATGGTGTTCTCTTTAGTGCTGGCTTTCTTCACTTCTTACTTACGAACAGCCACTTAAAACATTGGAAATTTGACCCAAGCTGTCTTTGAACTCTGAGATGTTCATCACATTGATTAGTTCTGCAGTAGCCTTATCTATATGGGTTATATTCTGCCAAGGATATAACAGCTGGCTAGTTTCCACAGCTTTAGAGGCACCTTCCACATGCTCAAACTGTCAGGCACCTCAAGGTGAGTTCACCAAAAGACCATTTTGGGTGCCAAACATTTCAGAGCTTTACTGCTGCTAAAGAGAATGCTCCTGTAAGACTTTTGAGGATCAGCTGCCAGCTTGTGCTTTTTCTTTGCTGGGCAAATTAGTTTCCTTTGAGGGGAAATAACTTCTGTTTCATAATTTTGTTTATTGATACTTTTTTCTTCATCGAAAAGTTATTTTAAAGCTAGGAGTTTGTGAGTTAATGGACTGTTATGAGACTGGACTGTACTTTTTAAACAAGAGTGCTCTGTTTTCCTGTCAATTTAAAAGTTGTTTAAAGTATCTGAAAACCATTCATCTGTGGAGAAAATTAGTTTATTTTACTTTGTAGGATTGCCTAAGTGTTTTAAAGTGCTTTTTACTGTTTGCCTGTGAAAAAAGTGACTTTTAAAGACTTTGTTTTTCCCTAGGAAAGAGGTACCATTTTTGGCTTGACCATGGAACAATCTGTCGCTTCCACAGTTAGTCCTTCCAGCCACAAAAAGAAAAAGTTAAGTAAACAGCCTTTGCCATCACAGCAGGTTAGCAAATTTCCTCAGCTGCAGGTGGGTAACTCTTCTGTGGCCATTAGTTTTACCTCAACTCATCTGTTATCCCAGTCTCTCTGGTGTAGCACCTGCAGACACTATGGAGTGGGTGTTAGCCATGTCCCTTGTGGCTGTTAGGGTCCTCTCAGTGGGCAAGGGAGAAGCCACTGTTAGTCTCTGGGGGAGAGGAGACAGGGAAGCCTTCTCCGTTTTGTCAAAATGTTATGTCTGTTCCTGGGGAAGCTGCCACGGTCATTAATAACAGTATTTGTCACATTTTTTCGGTCAAAAAAAAAAAAAAAAACAGAAAACTAAACGTTATCTAATTCTCCACAAATTTCTTTAAACAGAGTAATTTTCTGGGTCTGGCTCAGGGTTTAATTCATGCTATTGATCCTTTATATAGAGTACTTTCTGGTAAAAGAAAGATGGATACTTCCTTTCCTGAAGAGATTTGAGATTGTGAATCTGGACAAGGAGGATGAAGGGGACAGATAAAGGGTATTCTTCTCATTTTTCTGATTCAGACACAGAGGGGAGCTCATTTTCTGACTGTGTGTGTGTGGAGTGGATGGGAGAGGGGTCTCTTTTTCTGAGACTGTTTCTAGAATGTGCCACTTTTCAGCGAGAGAAGACTGAGGTTTTCAGTCCCTAGGAAAAAATATGAGCAATTACAGAAGGAATTTCCAGAACCTGCACCCATTCCTCCAGTTCTGTCAGCTTTGGATTATGTCGCTGTGGTCTGCAGTCTTCCTGACTGTCAGCCGGATGCTCCTAAAAAGGCAGATGTTCTTCGTGTTTCACTGTTGCAGTCATCACATTTGGGTTATCTGCCTGCAGGTAACCCTCAGCCGGCCTGAATACCAGAGTCTTGGGATTTCTGCATTGGATGCTGTCGCTTCTTCCATGACGTCAGGTCGTCAGGGGTATAAAACATGCAGTCGACGCCATTACATCAGTCTTTCTTGCCGTGTGATGCCCGAAGCAGAAGCAGTTCACAAGTGCCAGTTGGCCGACTCCAGAAATTTTCGTTTTCGAGTTTCAGACCTAAAGTCTTCTAAAGGATAAGTACCCCTTTGGGGATCCTTTTTTCTTGTTCTAGCAGATGTCAGAAAAAAATAATAATTGTCTTGCCTGTGGAAAGCAAATACCTCATAGAGAGTTTCATTCTTACTGCGTCACCTGTTTAGGCCCAGACCACAATGTCCCTTGCTGTAAGTTTTGTGCCTTGTTCAACGCCCGAACTATTCGTCGTCGGGCTATTTTTGTAGCCAAATGCTTTCGCTCTCAATCTCCATACTCTGAAATGGCTATGTTAAGCCATCCGACTTATCAATCTTCCAAAAAAAGTAAGGATAAAGACAGAGACCGCATAGGTCCAAAACTGTCGACGACACTTCCGTTAAGCTAGTCGACAGTCTGCGGTACTCCGTGAGATACCTTCACAGCCCCTGATACCCGCTTCTACAGATTCGCAGGCCTCTACTGAGACCCATTAGGAGTTTGGTATGCCGCGAGATGCTTCTTCGACTATGGAACCTGCGGATGTCTCTACCTTGGATGGGTCTGGAGCCACTGTGCAGGCACCAGCTTCTGAGGGTGTATTCAGGCCTACCAATTTTCATATTAAACTGACGACTTCGTTTTCAGCCAAAAATACCGAATTCCTCAGGCCTAAAGTTCGTACTACGCCTAGGAAACCGACGACCAAAGCACATTCTCAGGTCCACATGCCTCAGAAACAAATGATTAGAATGGCTGAAGACCTTATTACTTTAATTAGGGGAAGCCAGACTTCCCCCTCTAAGAGACCTAGAACTGATTTTCCTTCTGATTCTTCTGATCAGGAATCTGATATCTCTGTTGCTTCTGACTACCAGGACATACCCTTATCTACCTATGAGGATTCTGATGCAGAAGATTCCATTCCCTTTGCTTCCCTTCCAGAAGATTTTTCTTTTGTTGAAACCTTGCATACACTTAGGGAGCATTTCCCCTGGGAAAGCCAGGACTATTCACAGTCCAAAAAGAGACTCAGGGAATTTTTAAACCTGTCTCAGCACATGCCTCTAGCTATCCCTCCTGTTCTGGAGATTGTAGATGATGTTTTCTTGAATCTAGCTTTACCCTGGATACTTTGCCTCCAGCTCCCAGGAAACCTGACAGGTACTATAGAGTACCTGACTCTCACAAATTCCTTTTCAAGAATCCTTCTGCAGATCCAGAGACCATTTCCCAAGGACCAAAAGGCATTAAGGCTACTACTGCCAAAAATCCTACCCCTTCTGACAGGGATTCTAGGGCTTTAGACAGATGGGGTAAGAAGGTATGCACGTCTGCTACTCTGGCCATTAAGGATTTAAATTGCCAGTTTCATATGTTAATGTATCAGCAGCATATTATGGGGCTAATTAAACAGAACATGATGTTGATTCCTGACTGTGCAGAACACAAGGATTTACAAGAGTATTTTGCTGCCCAAGTTGGTAAACATACTTTGCAGTGTGATTTTGATGCTTTAGAAGCATCTTGCAGGGCTGCTGTCAAAGGGTCTGTACTTAGAAGGCATGCTTGGCTTAAGGAACAGAACTCGACAGATCATGTAAAAGCAAAATTACTGGATGCACTCTTAAACCAAGAGCGTCTATTTGGCAATAAAGCAGAAGAAGTACTCAAAAGGATGGAGGAAAAAGCTAAATCTATGCAAACTGTTAAAGATTTCTTACAAGTACAGCCTCCTAGATTCAGTAGGCATTGGCCTAAAAAGAATTGGTCCTTTCCAGTCCCTTCCAGGCCTTCTCAGTCCAAACCCAGGGGCAGCAGACCACCAAGACTTCAGTCTCAGGTTATGCACAGATCTAAGCAGTGGGGTGCTCCCACGTCCAAAGCAAGGAGTAGTAAGCCATCCCCCTATGGTAAAATTGCACAATGACTTATCCTGAACTCCTCCAAGCCTTGCTCAACTACTTGCACCCTTAGGAGGAAAGCTCGCCCTGCATGTAAAAAATTGGGACTACATTACCCAAAACAAATGGGTTTTAAATATTGTTTCCCTAGCATACAGATTCCACTTCTACTCACTCCCAACCCTAAGGGGATGGCCAGACCTCCCCCCAAACCAGTGGGCGGAGGCCCAAAAGCAAGTACTCTCTCCCCTCAGCATCAAGGCTATTCAACCTGTCCCAGCAGAACAAAGGGGACAAGGCTTTTGTTCAAGACTGTTCCTGGTTCCCAGAAAAGAAAACTCCTGGTTTCCTATCCGGGATCTGTCTATTCTCAACACCTTTCTGGTGGTTCCAAAATTCAAAATGCTAACTCTGCAACAGCTGCTTCCTGTGCTAGCCAATGATTCCTGGCTGGCAACTCTAGACTTAAAAGAAGCTTACCTGCACATCCCCATAAGGGAATCTTGCAGGAAATACCTACGCTTCAGGGCAGGCTCTATGCGCCATCAGTTTTCTGCACTTCCTTTTTGCTTATCTACTGCGCCCAGGGTATTCACAAAGTGCCTAGCTCCAGCCATTGCATTTTGCAGGCATGGAAGAATTCAGATTTACCCATACTTGGACGATTGCCTGATTCAGGCTGAAAGTCAGGAGTTGCTAATACAGCACCTGACATTTGTAAAGAGACTTCTGACCTCACTGGGGTACACCATCAATGAAAAGAAATCACACCTAGTACCCTGCCAACAGATTGTATTCCTGGGAGCAAGCTTGAACACAACTTCCCAGATGGCATTCCTCACTCCAGAGAAACAAATTTATTTGATAACCAACTTCAATCTACTGGCCACAAAACCCAGCTATCTGCAAGGAAAATACTGTAAGCTCTGGTGTTCATGGCCTCTTGCATGCTGTTAATTTCATATGCAGAAACTTCAGTGGTATCTAAAGTCTATGGTGTCAACATTCTCAGGACCTGGAAACACTAATTCCTATCATTCCTTATCTAAGGGCAGAGTTCCTTTTGGTGGGCAGAGGCATGCAACCACAACAAGGGACTCCCTTTCACTCTACCCCCTGCTGCCCAAACCCTAACAACAGACGCATCAGACTATGCATGGGGGCTCACATGGTGGGGCAGTGCATTCAGGGTAAATGGAACCCAAAGCAGATGCACCTGCATATCAATCAAAAAGAAATGTTAGCTGTACAGAATGCTCTGACAGCCTTCAAAGATCTCATTCTTCTGGGACAACTATTGGTAAAGACAGACAACACCACAGTTATGTGGTACATAAACAAGCTCTGCAGACTAGCCATGGCTCTGTGGAACAAAGCCATGAGCAACCAAGTGCACCTACAAGCTCAATTCCTGCCAGGCAAAGTAAATTCACTGTCAGACGACTTAAGCAGAAATCTCATGGATCCACACGAATGGAAACTGGAACCCAAAATATTCAAGCTTTTGAGGAACAGATGGGGGACTCCAGAGGTGGACCTGTTTGCCTCCCCTCAGAACTATCAATTGAACCAAATACTGCACCAGAACTAACCACAGTCAAGCTTGGAAAGTGGATGCCCTGTCCTTTACCTGGGAAGGCCTCTCAGTCTATGCCTTTCCCCCTCTGCCTCTCCTCTTGAAGGTTCTAGTAAAGATCAAACAGGACAAGGCAAGGACAATCCTATTCGCATCAGACTGGACATGCCAGCACTGGTACCCTCTTTTGCACAGTCTGACAGTGCTACAACCATGGCACCTGCCTCAGACCCCTTCCCTGCTGTTGCAGCAGGTGAGCCAGATTCTGCACCCTCAGCTTCAAACCCTGAACCTTGTAGCCTGGCTAGACAGGGGTCCAGGGAAGTAAATAGTGTGGGAAGAAATAGCCAGGGAATTGTTATGGCTAGGCTTGTATAGGCCCTAGGGCTGATAGCCTAGCACCAACCTATGAACCTATGGCTAATCCCTTGAGCTCACCTCTAGCAAACCTCAGTAAGCTAGTGCTGGATGGCATTCTTGAGGCAAGGAGGCCTAGTACTAGAAAATCCTATTCAGAAAAGTGGAAAAGATACTGTTCCTGGAGCCAGTCTCAGGGGTGGGCACAACGGTGTCCAGCTTACCTCATATACTAGATTACTTAACAGAAATGCTCCACAAGGGCCTATCCTTCACTTCAATTAAGCTTCATGCCTCAGCCATCTCAGCTCATTATAATACTGAGCCACCACTCTTCTCTCATCCCCTGGTAAAACAGTTCCTTAGACGGGCTAAAAACTTAAGATCTCCCAGGAGAGCTCCCACTCCAGCCTGGAACATTAATTTTGTATTGGAAAAACTTACTCTTCCCCCCTTTGAACCAGCTGCTACAGCAGAGTTGAAATTCCTTTCTTGGAAAACAGCTTTACTTCTAGACATCACTTCAGCAAGAAGAGTGTCTGAACTGCAGGCTCTTGTGGCAGTGGAACCCTTCATTATCTTCCGTGCGGACAAGGTTTCCCTCAGGACTAACCCATGTTTTATGCCCAAGGTGGTGTCTAGTATGGCTTTAAACCAGTCCATTCATTTGCCTACATTTCCCTAATCCTCAGAATAAAGGGGAAAGGATACTGCATTCTATGGACGTGCACAGACGGCTTAGATTCTGTTTGGACAGGACTAAGCCTTTCAGAAAATTTGACCAGCTGCTAGTCAGCTTTGCTGCAGTGGCAGAGGGGAAGGCCATTTCAAAGCAAACCATTTCCAAATGGATAGCACACTGCACCCATTTCTGCTACAAGCACCATGGAAACCCTACCCCACAGGGGATAAGAACACATTCCACTAGGGCTGCATCTACCTCTTCTGCCTTTCTCAGAGGAGTCCCTACCAGGGACATTCTGCAAGCTGTAACCTGGAGCTCTGTACATACTTTAACCAAGCATTACCTCTTGCCTATCTTTTCTAAATCCAGAGCTGGATTTGCCACAGCAGTCTTACAGGGCCTGATTGCTAGCCGTAATGCTCCTTAACTACCATCCACCCTTTCTTAGCTTTGGGAATCAACCCAAATGTGATGACTGCAACAGTGAAACATGAAGAACATAGTACAGTTGTGTGCACTTACCATAAATGTAGATGTTCGAGTGTATTCACTGCTGCAGTCCTGGTTACCCTCCCTCCAGCCCCTTGACTTCTCTTTACTTTTACCTATCCTTTTTGTTTAACATATCTTATATCATGTGTATTTGCTTTTTGCTGGGGGTGTTCCATATCATGTAATTGCTTCTTGTTGTGGTGGCACCTGACATCTGGGGCAAGAAAAACTGATGTAATGGCTTTGACTGCATGTTTTATACCCCTGACGACCTGATGTCATGGAAGAAGCGACAGCATCCGATGCAGACATCCCAAGACACTGGTATTCTGGACTGCTGAGGGCTACCTGCAGGCAGAGAACCCAAATGTGATGACTGCAACAGTGAATACACTCGAACATCTACATTTATGGTAAGTGTACACAACTGTACTATAAGACTAAGGAATTTTATACAGCCTAAGTTTTTTATACAACAAAAAACAAGCTATATGGCTGAAAAACTTGTAAACTAATAAAAAAGCAAGCCACCAAGGCAATATTTGCATGAAACACAAGTTTGTTTAACATTAAACACTGTCAAAGTAAAACCAACTGAGAGCTTTCTCCAAGAGACATGAATTGGCTTCATCAGAGGACTCCTGCTTATAGGTTTTTATACACTTTTCCCAAACGTGATCCAGCAGCTACAGCTTTAGTTAATTCTTCTGCTGCTAAACACTTAGTTAATTGTAATCCACTATTTCTGATAAGGATGTGAAGATTATTGATAAGAATGGGAAAAATGTATGCCTTTCCAGCTTTCATGCTCAGAATTTGAGTTGTCAGGCTGATATTTAAGGTTTGTCCTGATTAACTGAAAGTATGAAGAATCCGTTTTAAGTAATTTAATTTCTTCAATTGTTAGTCACTATTTGTTGTATACAGTGTGTTAGACTCTGCTGAGATTTTTTTCAAGGACTTTGGCCACTAGTATTGTTTTGAGGAGGTTTGCCTGGCTGCGTTCTCAGATGCTAAAAATGAGATTTTAAATTCTCCTTTGGACAGAGATTTAGTTTTTAGCCACTCTGCCACATAAGTGATCAACAAGTGTGATAAAAGGAATAAACTGCTACTGGGAATCTCTAGGATTTTTCAGCCTTCCTTTTCTAGATTTTTCAAGAGAATTCTCTAACTCCTTATCCAGTTTTGGTAAGAAACAAAATAAACAATCTCAAGAAAATGTAGGTAAACAGACATTTAAGAAGATGTTGCAAGAGGGTTCCTAGAATAATTGTGGAATTCCAAAAAACAAGGACAGTCCATAATTCAGAATGACTAATAGACTTTGTTCCCCACTCCCACCCTAGCAACCCCAATTTTCTTCCAGAAAGTCTGAATCTCCACTTTTCTCTTTGACGACAGATAGTTTCAGACAAATGTGGTTCTGAAAATTATTAAATTATTCATCATAGTTACAGAAGGTAATGGGAGGAAATTCTTCCATTCCAGGGGATAATTCCTCATACTTCAGACCAGACTCCTGATGTTCTTCGTGTTTCACTGTTGCAGTCATTACCTTTGGGTAATCTGCTGGCAGGTTGCCCTCAGTCGGCCTGAATTCCAAAGTCTTGGGTCCTGCGTCGGTTGCTGTCTCCTCTTCCATGACGTCAGGTTGTCAGGGGTATAAAACAAGCAGGCGACGCCATTTTCTTTAGTTTTTCTTGCCCCCAATGTCAGGTGCCCCCAAAAAGGTAGCAAAAATATATATAAACTATATATACATGCATAAATACAAACTTTACCTTCATCTACAAGCAAATATACCACATAGGTTGTAGAAGATAGAGAAGGAAAGATAAACTCCAGAATGAAAGGGGGATGGCGGGCGGGTAACCTGGACTGCAACAGTGAATACACTCGAACATCTACATTTATGGTAAGTGCACACAACTGTACTATGTTCTTTGTGTTTCCCAAAGCTATGGATGGGAGGCTGGAGCTAAACAGCATTAGGGGCAGCTATAAGGCCAAGCAGAACTGCAGTGGCAAAGCCTGCCCTGGACTTAGAGAGGCAAATGATAATGCTTTGTAAAGGTGTGAACAGACCTCCAAGTAGCAGCCTCTAGAATGTCTTTGCTTGGTACTCATCTGAGAAAGGCTGCTGATGTAGCTGCAGCTCTGGTGGAATGATACCTGATGCCCTTGGGCACAGGTTTGCCATGGTGTAAGTAGCAGAAAAGGCTTATCCACTTTGAAATAGTCTGCTTTGAAATAGCCTTTCCTTCTAATCCTGCAGCATATGTCACTAGTAATTGCTCAATTTTTCTTAGAGCTTTAGTCCTGCTCAAGTAGAATCTTAGCTGTCTGTGTACGTCCAAGGAATGCAGAATTCTCTCCCCCTTGTTCTGCAGATTTGGATAAAAGGTTGGCAGATGAAGAGTTTGGTTAAGAGCCACACTGGAAAGCACCTTAGGCATAAATAAAGGATTGGTCCTCAGAGACACACTGTCTGGGTAAAATGATAAAAGGCTCCACAGCCATGAGGGCCTGTAGCTCTGAGACTCTTCTTGCTGAAGTAATTGCTAGGAGCAGAGTTGTTTTCCATGATAAGAACTTTATATCTGCAGTAGCAGCTGGTTCAAATGGAGGCAGGGTGAGCTTTTCCAACACATAATTGAGGTCCCATGCAGGTATTGGTAATCTCCTGGGAGGCCTTAAATTTTTGGCTCCTCTAAGATACCGCTTTAGTAAAGGATGAGAAAAGATTGGTGGCTCTGTATTGTAATGAGCCGAAATAGCAGAGGCATGGATTTTTATTGATGAGAAAGATAGGCCTTTGTCAAGCATCTTAGTCAAGTATTGTAATATCTGAGGAATATTTGGTTCTGCTGTATCAGTTCCTTGTGCTTGATTCCAAGCACAGAATCTCTTCCATTTATCAGCATAAGATTTTCTAGTACTATTGACTTCCAAAATGACATCCATCACAGCTTTACTGAGAGGTGTTGTTTGCATAACTACATGATCAGCCATGCTGCCAGGTTCAGTCTTTGGAGATGATTGTGCAGGATCTGACTGTTTTGCTGGGACAGTAACTGAGGTCTTTGAGGTAAGGTCCAAGCTGGGTATTGAGACAAGTTTCTTAGGACTGGGTACCAGTATTGGCAGGGCCAGTCTGGGGCAATTAGTATCATCTTTGGTTTCTCTTGTCTGACTTTTAGTAGGACCCTGGGAAGAAGAGGCAGAGGAGGAAAGGCGACGTAAACTGATAGGTTTTTCCAACTGAAGGATAGGGCGTCCACTTTCCATGCTTGTCTGTGATAAGTCCTTGTGCAGAATCTTTTCAATTGATAATTCTGAGGAGAGGCAAATAGATCTATCTAGCTCCCCCATTTCTTTATCATGCTGAAGACTTCTGGATCTAGTTTCCACTCGTGAGGGTCCATAAGGTTTCTGCTTAAATCGTCTGCCAGAGTATTTTGTTTTCCTGGCAGGAATTGAGCTTGAAGATGTACTTGGTAAGTCAAAGCTGTGCCCCACAGTGCCATGGCTAATCTGCAAAGGGGGTATGAGTGCGTGCCCCCCTGCTTGTTTATATACCACATAACCGTGGTGTTGTCCGTCTATCAGTAGTCCTGGATGAAGTAAGTCCTTGAAGGCTGTCAGGGCATTTTGAACAGCTAACATCTCTTTTTGGGTGATATGCAGATGCATTTGTTTTGGGGTCCATATGCCCTGAATGCATCTTCCCGCCAGGTGGGCCCCCCATGCATAATCTGATGCATCTGTTGTTAAGGTTTGGCTGGCAGGGGGTACAGTGAAGGCCCGTCCCATGTTTTGGTGGCATGCCTTTGCCCACCATAGAAACTCCTGTTGTAGGCAGAGAATGAGAGGAATCATTGTTTCCAGACTGTGACAATGTTGACTCCATAAATATTTTAGGTACCATTGAAGTTTCCTCATATGCAGTCTTGCATATAGAATCAGTAGGATGCAGGATGCCATGAAGCCCAAAGCCTGCAGAGTTTGTCTTGCAGAAAACTAGGTTTTTGTTGCCATCAGTTTGAAGTAAGTAGTCAGTTGCCTTTGTTTGTCTGGCGTGAGGAAAGCCATCTGGGCAGTTGTATTCAAGCTTGCACCCAGGAATGTTATCTTTTGAGAGGGTACCAGTTGTGATTTATTTTTGTTTATTGTGTACCCTAGGCATGTTAGAAGCCTTTGCACAAGCGCCAGGTGCTGAAAAAGAATGTCCTTGTTCTCTGCTTGAATGAGACAGTCGTCCAAGTAAGGATATATTTGTATACTTCTTTGTCTGTAAAAAGCAATTACTGGTGCCAGGCACTTGTAATGACCCTGGGGCACAGTAGATAAGCCAAAGGGCAGTGCAGAGAATTGGTAATGCTTTAAGCCAGCCTTGAAACGGAGGTATCTTCTGCACGATTCCCTTATTGGGACATGCAGGTATGCCTCTTTTAGGTCTAATGTCACCAGCCAAGCATTCTTGCCCAGCATGGGCAGAGGCTGCTGCAAAGACAGCATTTTGAATTTTGGAATGTCCAGGAATGTGTTCAAAATTGAGAAATCCAGTATTGGCCGCCAGACCTAGTCCTTTCTGGTACCAAGAACAGTCTTGAGTAAAAACCTTGTCCTTTTTCCTGTTCTGGTACTAGTTGAATAGCCCCCATATCCATGAGGGATGTAACCTGTTTCTGTGCCTCTGCCCATTGACTTTTTGGCAGATCCGGCCAACCGTTTGCCACTGGCAGAGTATGGAAATGGAATCTGTATCCCTGTGATACTATGTTTAGCACCCACCTGTCCTGGGTTATTAACTGACAATTTTGAGCAAAAAGTGCAATTTTTCCCCCAAGGGTGCTGCCAAAAGGTAAGTGCTTGGTGAAGGCAGAGGGAAGTCATTGGGACTGTTTTCTGTAGGGTTGTGCTTTATCTCCTCCAGATTTGGAGGTAGAAGCACCACATTGCTTTGACCTGCAAGAATTCTGTACCTGGTATCTGGAACCTTTAGGACATCTGGATTTGCCCCTTTGAGCTCTGTCGGACACAGGAAAGGACCAATTTTTTGTAGGCCAGTGTCTACTGAATCTTGGTGGCCGCACTTGTAAGAAGTCTTTTACAGTTTGCATAGACTTAGCTTTGTCTTCCATTTTCTTTAAAACCTCTTCTGCTTTAACACCAGAGTATCATGCTGTAAAGGTGCATCCAGTAATTTAGCTTTAACATGATCAGGCAAATTTTGCTCTTTTAGCCAGGCATGCCTCCTAATCACAGATCCAGTAACTGCGGCCCTGCAGGAGGCCTCTAAGGAATCAAAACCACATTGCAAAGTATGCTTTCCCACTTGTTCAGCTGCATGCAATAATTCCCGCAATTCTTTATCTTCTGCACATTCAGAAATCAACATCATCTTCTGTTTTAGCAATCCCATAACATGTTGTTGATACTTAAGCATATGAAACTGGCAGTTTAAGGCCCTAATTGCCAAGGTTGCAGATGTATAAACCTTCTTTTCCCCATCTATCCAGTGCCCTTGAATCTCTGTCAGAGGGGGTAGGATTTTTTGATGTTGAGGCCTTAACTCCCTTTGGACCCTGTGAAATAGTTTCAGGGTCAGCAGCAGGGTTTCTAATTAAAAATGTGTGTGAGTCAGGGACCTTGTAATATCTGACAGGCTTGCTGGGAGCCGGAGGTAAGGAGTCAGGAGTCAAGCTAGACTCCAAAAACACATCATCCACAATGTCTAAAACAGGGGGTATGGCTAAAGGCCTGTGCTGAGGGAGAAGAAGGAAATCCCCGGGCCTCTTTTTTGATTCTGAGAAATCTTGACTCTCCCAGTGAAAATGCTCCCTCAAAGTATGCAAGGTTTCTCCAAATGAATAATCCTCTGGAGGTGATGCAGATGGGATAGACTCCTCTGCATCAGAATCCTCATAGGGAGGTATAGATAATTCCTGATCAGAAGAGGCATCAGAAGAAACAGAAACCTGATCTGAAGATTCACAATCAGTGTCTTGCCTAGGCCTCTTATCAGGAGGGGGTTCAGAACCCCTGATCAAGGTAGTAAGGTCTTCAGCTATTTTGATCATCTGTTTTTTAGGCATAGCAGCCTGTGCACGTGGCTCATGAGTAATTTTTTTAGCTTTAGAAGTTGCTTTTGTCTTTGGTTTTGCAGCTGTCATTGGTTTTATATAAAAATGTTGAGGCCTGAATACACCCTCAGAAGCTGGTGCCTGCTTAGCGGCTCTGGACCCATCCGAGGGAGAGACATCCATGGGTCCAATACTTTGAGTATCTCGCGGCATGCTGGACTCCACATGGGTCTCGGTAGGGGCCTGCAACTGCAACAGTGAATACACTTGAACATCTACATTTATGGTAAGTGTACACAACTGTACTTTTTCTTCCTGCCCTTCGTCACATGCTGTCCCAGGGAGTGATAAAACAGTTCCCTTTTCCCAGGTGGGAAAGGGGTTTTATTCAAGGATTTGACCAAAAAAAAAAAAAAAAAAATGCTTGGAAACAAGTTCTGGATCTTTCTTTCGTAAACCTGTTGGTGATAGTGCCCATATTCAAAAGTATGTCACTTCACAACCTAGGACCTCCTCTTCCTCATTCACATTTTTTGGTAACAATAGATTTAAAAGTTACTTATCACATTCCTATTCTTAGGCTTTAGACGTTTACCCTTTGGACTATCCACTGCACCAAGTGTATTCACAGTGTGCAGCTCCAGGTACAGCCCATTGCAGGCTACAGGGAATCCACATTTTCCCATACTTGTACAACTTGCTTAACTTTGTAGAGTCGTTTTCCAGGTGTCAGGATCTTGTACACAAGCTGGGATTCCAGGAAAACATTCAAAAGTCTTTCTTGACTCCTCCTCCTGACAGGATTGTGTCTCTGGGACATCAGCTAGACAGCACAGTTCAGAGTTCTTTCTTGAAAAGGAAATGGATCTAAATCTGTCTCTAGGGTTTTCCACTCAGACTTCAGTCACTGCAAGAGAATTTGGGTCTCATGGCTTCTCTGATTCTCATGATAGTTCTGGCAAGACTCCACATGAGGAAAAGATAGTAATATCTGAAGTCTCTTTAGTCCCAGCAGCAACACCACCACCCCTTGTCTTTTCAGACTTTCTGTGCAGAGCAGTTTCAGGAGAGATAAAAGTGCAAGGTCTGGGGGGCACCAAGGATATATGCAAGCACAAAAATATAAGAGATGCTTGCCCTGACCAAGGCACTTGACTCTGAATTATCTTCAAGTTGTTAGAGACAATACCAGTCTTGTGGTACATCAATAAGCAAGGGGAATCAGGTCATACCCCCTCTGCAGATTAGCCATGTTAGCTTGAGATATAGCTTCATAACACAATCTCACTCTACAGGCATCCTACACTCCATTAAGAGCAAAATCATGTGGCAGACGAGCTGAGCAGGAGACGAGCAGACCCTCACAATTGGAAACAATTCATGGGGGTCTTCGAAGATGTGATCCATCTGTGGTAGTGTTCCTCAAGTAAACCTCTTTGCCTCCTTTCTGAACAATCAGCTGACCACGTTCTACTCCAGGAGTCCATACAAGAAGGCTTGAAATAGAAGTTGTCTTTTCTTTTCCTTGGACAGGAATGTTCTTGTGTGCTTTTCTGCTAATATCGAGGGGACTTCTGAAGATTGAGAAGGAATCCCCCAAGATCATTGTGGTGACTCACTTCTGGCCCAGGTAACCAGGGTTCTCCCTTCTTTTGGAAATGGCCAGAGGCAATTAGCAGAAGCTTCCTCGCAAAATGGATCTACTCGCACAAGATCAACTTCAACTGACTTGCTGGCTGATAGTGCCTTAATTCCCTTTTAGGCACATGTTTACTGAATATGTTAGCAGGTACTAATTGAACCAAGAAAGCCTTTGACTAGAGTCACATATTAGCAAATGGAGAATCTTTTTTAGTTGGTGACAGCCTAACCAGCACCCATTCAGGGCTAGTTCTCTGTTTTTATAGCATTAACGGCCTTTCTTACTTCTCTTTCAAGGTTCATTTATTGGCCATTTCACCATGTCCGTCTGTGGATCCTCCTTTTTCAATGCATTGTTGTTTATGAAAGGAGTTTTGCATAAGAGGCCTCTTATAAAACCGGTGTTCCCTCTGTGGGATTTTAATTGTGTATTAGAGAAACTAACTTGCTCAGTTTGAACCAGCTAACCTGGCTGATTTGAGTTTCTTAACATAGAAGACAGTTTTGCTAATTGTTGTGACCTCTACAAGAAGGGTATCTGTGTTGCAAGCTCTTATGGTAAGTCAGTCCTACCTCTTTTTCTACAAGGGCAGAGTTTCTTTGAGAACTAATCCTTCTTTTTATGCCTAACATGGTATCCAAATTTATTTTAAGCCAAACTATCCATCTCCTTTTTTTCTGAACTTAATTATGAGGGAGAAAGGATAATCCTTACCTTCGATTACCAAACAAGTCAGGCACTCTTTTGGCAGAACTACATCTTTCAGATCATCAGATCAGTCGTTCATTTCTTGTGAAGGTAAGAAAAATGGACAACCTGTGTCAAAGCAGATTATTTTCAAATTATTGCCTAAGGCACCTTTTGTTATACTCTCATCACAGCAAACTATTCAGTGCATGATCAGAGCCCAGTCTACCATTGCCTTGGCTTCCTCTATAGCTTTTTGGAAAGGGTTGGATTCTAGAAGTGTTATAGAAGGATCAGCTTAGTCCTCTGTACATAAGCTTAATTCCCTCTTTAGATCTAGATCAGGCTTTGCTAGGACCTTTCAAAAGGGGCTCCTTGAGTCTTCTCCTTCCATCTCCCAAAATGTATAAGCTATGGTAATCTACCCATATAGCTTAGGCTGCTGTAGTAGTGATCAGTATGAAGAACATAGTGCAGTTGTGTAAGTAAACTTACCATAACAGTAGATGTTTTAATGATAACTGTTGCAGTAGCTGCTTTGTCCTTCCATCCCTATTGTTTCTTGGTGTGTTGTTTTTGCCAGGGTGTGAACTTTTATTTATTTATTTTTGTTCTTAGCATTGCCTTTTAAGAGCTAAGAATTCTTCTGTCTGTTAGAATTAAAAATCTGAAGAACTTGGCTCCCAAGCCTGTCTTTAGGTAGCTCATCTGACTAACTGTTTGAGTGTATGGAAGGCACCCCAAAACTTTGAAAGCTGGCAGGCTTTTATATCCTTGCAAGATGTAATCCATATAGCTTAGGCTATTCAACAGTGGTCGTTCAAACATTTACTGTTATGGAATATTTACTCGCACAACTCTTCTTTTTTCGTAGAGTATACTACATTCTTTCTATGGATATAATTAGCTTGTTTGGGTTATACAAGGACTAAATCTTGCTCTAAATTTGATACATTTGTTGGTTACATTTCTGCTTCAGTAAAGGACTGAAGATGGTAGGAGGATACTTACCCTTAGCTGCTGAGCTTCCAACTGATATGCTTGGGGCTTGGAGTTCATATGGAGCCTGAAGTGGGTGTCCATATTATTTTAGAAGTCTATCTTGAAAACAGATGTTCACTTGCAGCAAAAATCCCATTATTTTTAATTCACTGCAATAAGTCTATACTCAAATATTCATGGTTGCATGGTATGCTTACATACAACTGTATTTTGTCTCCCCTGGAGCTCTATATGCACCCATGTATGGATGGGCTGGCCTGTGGTCCCTCACCTTCCTTAAAGAAACTTGTAATTGACTATTTGATGAGGAAGGAGGAGAAGGCTGGTATCATCCCACTTACAGAGCCTGTTTTAGAGATGCTTTGAAGCTTGGAAGTATCTAGATGTGGTCTTTTTGTTCCTAAAAAGATATATGATCTCCACTAATCAGTGTCATAGTGGAAAGAAGTTTTCTCAATGAGTCCTAAGGCCCTTGTTTGTGATTTCCTCTTCATAGACATGGAGGCCACAATGTCTATTTTATGCAGTTGATATCTGCTTGAGCCATATTATTTTCTGGGACCCTATCTCCCTTGCTAAAGAGACTCAGTTTGCTCCCCAGAGTGTTTTCCCCCTTCTCCACAGACCAGACAGGAGATTCCTCCTCTCAAAAGAGAAGACGTCTGTGGACTATCTGCTTGAGCCATATTATTTTCTGGGACCCTATCTCCCTTGCTAAAGAGACTCAGTTTGCTCCCCAGAGTGTTTTCCCCCTTCTCCACTGACCAGACAGGAGATTCCTCCTCTCAAAAGAGAAGACGTCCGTGGACTATCTGCTTGAGCCATATTATTTTCTGGGACCCTATCTCCCTTGCTAAAGAGACTCAGTGTATGTAATCTCTTACATATGTTTTTTTTCCTAGCATCTACCTACCCTTGAGCAGCATTCTACCCCGGTGCGCGTGAAAGTAGCCTACCACTGGTCACTGCACAGGCCCCCCATCCTTTGGTTTCTAGTCTTTCTCCCCATAATTACCTCTATCTAACCTTTATAACCTAACTTCCCTGTGAAACCTCTTTTCCTTTGAGTGCACCTCCCTTCCTTTCCACTAGGTGGCAGCATACTCCTGATACAAGGAACTGCATTGTTCCCTTCTCCCAGCCCCACTTACTTTTTCTGCCTAAATTTGTCTCTGCCCTACACTAAAGACTTAGTAACTTACTTCCCCACACTTCTATACTTACTTTCAGAGAGTCCTTCTCTAAACAAACATTGAATCCTAGCTATTAACTGTAAACCAAAGTTAATAACCACATACCGGCACCCCTGCTGTAATTCTCCTTCTTCAGCCTCACTGATTGTTTTTCGGGCCTTTCCCGCCTCTTTGGCTCTACTTCCCTCCCCCTTTCTCCTCTCCCTTCCTAAATCACCCCCTACTTATCTCCTCCCCCTAGGCTTTTTTTCCCGCCCTGAAAGTTATTTCACCAGGGCAATATCCAAGGCGCCATTTTTAAATCTGGCCCACACGCATCCTCCATCCTCTGTGCATTCAGCCCTGTGACTAGGCTGCTGCTCTCGCTTCCCGGTAAGTGTAGCTCCTGAAAACATGAAAGAATAAGTTGTAATGTATCTATGCTTAATGCGTTTATGTTACCAATAGTTTTTTTGAAACTCTTCAATCTCTCTGTTGCTGTAACTTGCTGGATTAATACCTAAAGTGTACTTACTGATGTGAGAGTGTTCAATCTCGCCGTTTGTTCTTACACCTGGGTTCGGAGCCGATCCTCGGCTCCGTGTCGGCCGCTTTGCAAGCTCTGCATCGAGAAGAAGCTCGAGACCAACCTAACTCCCACAATCCCCCTCTGCCTTTACCTCAGATCTAGTTTGCCGCTGCAGCGTTCGCATCAGTTTGATGAGCTCGAGCAACCTTAAGCTAAGATTTATATTTTTTCTTATATTTCTTCAAAGTTTTTTCTATAAAAATTGTCTTAAGTGACTGTGTGTGTGTGTTGTTAGTGTTTCGAGGAATACTCGGTTCCATATAAAGTCCTTTATATACTTTATTAGAGTTTTCCCTCGGGGCCTACCCCACCCTTTTACTGGATTGACTACTGGATTGACTTTTTTACAGGATTTGACATAAGTTAATGGATTAGACAAATTTACTGGACTTGACATAATACTAATTTTTTCTCTGTTAACTGTACCTAAAATATTGACATGTCTGAGAAAGCTAAGTCTGGTTTTAAACGCTGCCAATGTGGGCAGAAGATGTCGGTGACTGATAATCATAGTTCCTGCGTCTACTGTCTTGGCCCTCTCCATCTGCAAGAAGACTGCTCAATATGTCATTCTTTCAGTGGAAGGGTCATGACAGATAGGCGCAGGAAACTTATGGATAGGGGTTTTCTAAAACCTACTTTTCAAGAGGCTCTGGATGCATCAGACCAGACATCCAAATCCTCGAAGGAATCGAAGACGTCGGAGCCCAGGTCATCGGCTCCGAGCTCTTCAGTTAAAGTTCGATCACCGGTTCCACAGACTTCGGGGCCGAGTGTTGAACTGTTGTCAGTTTCGAGCCTCGAGTCTTGGAACCGGTGACGGAGCTCCCTCCCCGGCACTGTTGAGGTCGGCTCCGTCTTGATTCCTTCGACGCTCTTCCAGGCCCCTCTCCGACACCGATGTAGACCGCGTGGTGCAGAAATTAATGGAGAATACGGCCTTATCCAAGCTCATCTCTGTCTCCTTCCAGTTGGTGTCGAGACTCGAAGGCCTTCCCTTATCTCCACCTGTTCCTCCTCCGAAACCTATCCAGTCTTCGGAGCCGGGAGAGGCTGATCTGGTGATTGTGGAGCCCTCGGTGCCAGAACCGTCTTTCTCTCGGTCGGCTCCGTTCACCTCGACTCCGTCGGATCCGGTACCGGAGTCTCGGAGCCGAAGATCCATCCTTGGATCCGGGACTGAGAGTCAGACCGATGTTTTGGTTCCGACGCTCCCTCTCGGGGCCTCGGCTCGGATCGACTCGGCTCCATCCTCGGGGTCGATGCCTTCGATGCCTGTCTCGGGGATTCTTCCGATTTCCTCGGAACCGGGAGATACCTCGACTCGGGACCCGGGGGTCTTCGACCTCATGAGGAAGGTGTTGTCTACCCAGACAACCACATCAGCAGAAACAGCTTCTCCTTCCCATAAAGGACCGTTATCCTCCTCTGCACCCACGGCTACATCTAAGCGTCGAGCACCTGTGTCTCAGCCACCCCTGGAGGGTGCCCCCTCTTCCTCGGAGGCTTGTTCGGATGCCCCCCCCGAGGAAGTTCCGAGGAAAAGATTGTGTAAGAGGAAACACTTAGATTCTCCACAAGAATCATTGACATCGGACACTGACTTGGATGAGTCAGAAGGGTCCCCAAAGTCACCCTCAGAGGATGTCTCTTTTTCTGATAACCTGGAGATCCTAAAGCAGAGAGGTGATTGGCAAGCCCTCCCCCCTTCTGAGGATGAGTCAGTCTTGCTGAAGGCATTCGGTGCTCACCCTTCCTCCTCCTGGGTCACTCCACCCTTCGATGAGTTGATGGAGCTGATTGCTCGAAGGGCGTGGGAGATGCCTGACACGGTGGAGCCAGTCCCTAGAAAGCCTAACAAATATATTACTGCCCCTCAGGATAAGGCTTATCTGACAAAGGGAGTGCCAGTGGACGCTATGGTGGTGGCAGCGGCCACGAAAAAGGAGATGTCTGAATCTTCCTCATCTGTCCATCCGCCTAACAGAGATTCTAGGACTATGGACAGGTATGGGAAGCGCATTTTTAGTTCAGCGGCTTTTTCTATGCGATCCCTGAACTATTTGACCCACTTCACACGGCTACAGAGGGATCTAATCAAAGAGTTGGGAGATGCCCTCCAGGGTACTACAGATGCTGCTGTTTCAGAAAAGGTTACAGCACATCTCAATACCCTTACATCTATTGCAAACTTGTCCATGAGGCTGATCTCATACGCAGCCGAAGGATCGAGTAGGGCAGCAGCTTCAGCGATTGCTCTTCGTAGACCATCCTGGATGCGCTTATGTTCATTTGCGGAAGCCTTCAAGTCTTCCTTTACTAACGCCCCATTTGATGGTGCCACGCTCTTTGGCCCCAAAGTAAAGGAGACCCTTACCCGGTGTGAGCAAGAGGGAAAGACTCTGTCTGCTGTTGGAGTCCGTTTTTCCACCCCATCCAGACCGTACCCCAAAGGGCAACGTGGTGGAAAAATGTGGTTTCGAAAACCCCAAGGATCTTTCCCAGGCACACAGGGTGATGCCCCCTCTAGAGGCAGAGGAGGGGGCAGAGGTGGAAGACGCCGCCCTGGCGGCAGAGGGGGTCCGCAAAACCAAGGTGACAGGGATACACCCCCTGGGAAACCTTTCCAGCACTCCTGAGAGGAGGCCCGACTGTCCTGCTCTGGAGGCAGTCGGGGGTCGCTTAGCTTTATACCCTCAGGCCTGGCGAAATCTTACATCAGACAATTGGGCAAAAAGCATTGTCACCAGAGGCTACAGAATACCCTTCCTATTGCCCCCAATTCCGAAGAAAAGACTCCCAGATGTGCCACCCCATCTGCGAGACCCTGCAGCTATAAAAATTTCAAAGCTGCTAGAAAAAAAGAGTAATCCAACCAGTCCCAGCGGACCAAAGAGGATTCGGAACTTACTCAAGGTTCTTTTTAGTTCCAAAGAAGACAGGGGACTGGAGGCCGATTCTGGACCTAAGCAATCTCAATAACTTCGTCAAGAAAGAAAAGTTCCGGATGGTCACGCTTCAATCGATCCTTCCATTTTTACAGAAGGACGACTGGATGTGCTCAATAGATCTGAAGGACGCATACTACCACATCAAAATGGCCAGGGCATCCAGGGATCACTTGCGCTTCCGGCTGGGAGCCAGCCACTTTCAGTTTCGAGCCCTGCCCTTTGGTCTGACCTCAGCCCCCAGGGTTTTCACCAAATGCATGACAGTGGTAGCGTCTCACTTGAGACGCCTGGGATTCCAGGTGTTTCCGTATCTGGACGACTGGCTCCTTTCTGCCACCACCCAGCGTCAACTGATTCAGGCCAGGGATTACACACTGCAGCTTTGTGTTCATCTCGGAATTTCCGTAAATTTCGAAAAATCTTTACTACAGCCATCACAGCATATCTCATTCATAGGAGCAGAATTGGATACGCATCGTTTAATTCTAAGACTTCCTCCAGAAAGGATAGCCTCACTACAAAGCCACATATCTCTTCTTCTGTCATCCAGAAAATCCCCAGCAAAACTGGTTCTGAAGGTTTTGGGTCTCATGGCAGCTTCTCTCATTGCGATACCATTGGGAAGACTGCACATGAGAGTTCTACAATGGCTACTGTTTGCACAATGGTCGTTCCAACAGCTACCTCTGACACACGAAATTCTGATCACAAACACATGCAAATCACACCTAGCTTGGTGGCTCCGGACTTGCAACCTTTCCAGCGGAAGACCATTTGTGCTACACACGCCGACAGCTACGGTGACCACGGACGCTTCCCTGATAGGGTGGGGGGGGCATCTTTCAGGGACAGACAGTCCAAGGCGAATGGACCGATTTAGAGTACAATCTGCACATCAATGTTCTAGAGTTGAGGGCAGTGTTTCTAGCGTTGCAACACTTTGCTCCCCTTCTTCCTCTAGGGACTATTGCAGTTCAGACGGACAACATGTCCGTAGTCTGGTACATAAACAAACAAGGGGGAACCAAGTCTTATCAGCTATGCAGAGAGGCCATGAGAATCTGGCAATGGGCGGAGTCCACGGGTCGCTTTCTGATTGCAACGCACATCCCGGGGTCATCCAACGTCATAGCCGACAGGTTGAGCAGAGCAATCCTGTTGCCTCACGAGTGGTCCTTCAAACAGTCAGTTGCGAAGAGATTTTTCGCAAATGGGGCCAGCCTTCCTGCGATCTTTTATGTCTCCAATGAACGCCAAATGCAGAAGCTATTTTGCCCTATTACCCCTCCAGGGAAGTCCCCAGGACGCTCTGGTTCACGATTGGCCCCCGGGTCTCCTGTACGCTTTTCCTCCCTTTCCCCTGATTGCAAAGTTTCTGCAGAAAGCCAACAACCTGCAAAGGATGATTATCCTCATTGCCCCATTCTGGCCTCGTCAAATCTGGTTTCCCTTTCTTCTGGCACACCGCATTCGGGAACCCTGGATCCTGGACCCGGAGCTGGATCTACTGACCCACTCGTCAGGGGCTTCCCACCCCTCGCTACTGTCACTCCAACTAGCAGCTTGGCTGCTCCACTTCCCTACTTAGCCAGGTCTGATCTTCTTTCATCTGCAGTTTAGAATATACTAGTGGCTTCTCATAAAGCTTCCACTACAAAGACTTACACTAGTAAATGGAAGCATTTTGTTTACTGGGCAAATACACAGCAATTGGACCCTGTTATAGCTCCCTTAAATAAGATCTTGGAGTTTTTAACCGAATTGTTCCACCAAGGAGCTTCTCCTGCCACTTTAAGAGTGCAATTGGCTGCCATTTCCAACTTTCATGTGGAAGAATGTGGGGCTCCTATTATGGCTCACAGACTTTGTAAGGCCTTTCTGAAAGGATCTTTCCATATTAGACCACCAGTTAGAACTCCTACATCACCTTGGAATCTGAACCTTTTATTATCTAAATTGATGCTACCTCCGTTTGAACCAGCCTCCTCTTGTCCATTGAAGTATTTGTCGTGGAAGACCCTCTTTTTGGTGGCCATTACATCGGCTAGGCGGGTGTCAGAGCTTCAGGCTCTTTCTATTAAACACCCTTATTTGATCTTTCACTCTGACAGAGTATCTCTTCGCACTAATCCGTCCTTTCTCCCCAAAGTTTGCTCCGTTAATAACATTAATCAATCCATTGAACTCCCTACCTTTTTCAAAAACCACTCCAATAGGTTGGAGTATATGTTACACAAGTTGGATGTTCATAGACAACTTAGATTTTACCTGGATAGAACAAAGGATCACAGGAAAACAGATCAACTTTTTGTAGCCTTTGCAGACAGCAGGAAAGGTGTAGCAGTTACTAAACGAACCCTTTCCAAATGGCTAACTGATTGCATTATATTTGTTTATGCTACTTCGGAACAAACTTTACCTGTCAAACCCAAGGGGCACTCTACAAGATCAGTATCTACATCCCTGGCTCATACAGCTCGCTTACCATTAGACACTATTTGTGCAGCTGCCACTTGGTCTAAACCACATACATTCATTTCTCATTACAAGGTAGACAGGGTTTCTAGGGACAGGGCAACCTTTGGTTCCACTGTGCTCAAGAACGTTCTCCCGTGAGTTCCTCAGGAACATGGAGCTAGGGATGCTACCCAGGTGTAAGAACAAACGGCGAGATTGAACACTCTCACATTTAGAAGTTATGTCCTTACCATAACGTTCCATGTGGAGTGTTCATCTCGCCTTTGTTCTTACATTCCCACCCTCAGGAAGAACGTCCAGTTTGGTGTCTGGTTTGGTTTCTCCTGCTTCTGCATTACGCAGTTGTTGTGTATATATGTATATATATATATATATATATATATATATGTATAGGTGTTTCTTGCAGTTATGTTGTTTTTGGCATGAATGTGTTACTCTCTCTGACTTCTGGTTTGCTTGCAAACTAGATCTGAGGTAAAGGCAGAGGGGGATTGTGGGAGTTAGGTTGGTCTCGAGCTTCTTCTCGATGCAGAGCTTGCAAAGGCGACACGGAGCCGAGGATCGGCTCCGAACCCAGATGTAAGAACAAAGGCGAGATGAACACTCCACATGGAACGTTATGGTAAGGACATAACTTCTAATTATTAGCCACTGTGACTTTACAGGTACCCATGCTGTTTAATGTTTTTTATATTTTTTTTTTTTTTTTTTTTTTTTTTTAATACTGTACAAGTACCCTGCTGTTTAAAGTTTTTATTTTCCCTTGTTAAATACACTATCACACCTTGGTGTTAGGTTAGTGTTTCTCTCTGCTCTGGTTGAGCAGTGTGCATTCTTGTGTTGCTTGTCCCCCATTGTTTAGCGTATGCAATTGTGTCCATTTGTTTAGGCTTTGGGTATGTTTTACCAATGCTCTAGTAGGAGCAGCATGTAACCTGCGAGGTCCCCTGCTCTATTTGCTTGGTATATGCATTACTGTGTCTTCTAGGTGCATATGAACCTGTGGCAACGATAGTATCTCAGTGGGCTATATTGTGGTGTCCATTTAGCGGCCCTAGATGCCGTTCTCAACACTAGTGTATTAGCCTGCTCATTAATTGTCGTTGACTATGCCTTATTATGCTAACTGCCTAACAATGCTTTTTCCTGAATGACTGGGCTCCTAATTACTAAATCCTTAGCGACCGGTGAACTCTATAGTTAGCGATGACTTTCTCTGCTAACTCTGCTCCCAGTGCCAGAATCCCAACGGCCATTGATTTTCAGTCTGCTAGCTGCCTAACAGTGCTCTTTCCTGTAAGACTGGGCTCCTAATCACTAAATCCTGAGCGACCATTGACTTATAAACCACTATTGCCTTATTTAACCGCCGACACTTTTTTCTGTCAGCTAAACTGCTTAACAGTGACTTTTCATGTAAGACTCGGCTCTTACTTCATTTAAACCTTAGCGACCATTGAATTTTAAACTGGTACTGCCGATTTAACCGCCGACTCGTTTTTTAGTCAGCTATACTGCTTAACAGTGACCTTTCCTGTAAGACTCTGCGCTTAATTTATTAAAAACCTTAGCGACCTTTGATTTTAACCTGCTACTACCTTATTTCACTGCCGATATGCTATTCTTAGCTCTAGAATACATCCGACCATTGATTTAGCAATATACTGCCTATCAATGTGTTTTTTAAACTGCAGACACTGTTTCTATTAATTCCAAACCTTAACATCTGTTCATTTTTGCAACCTGCAATTGCATAACTGTGTCTTTCACCCTTTAGGCTTGACACTTTATTTTAGAACCATAGCAAACTTGACCTTTACACCAGCTACTGGATAACCAGTGTCATATTTCCACCTAACTGCAGTCAGAATATTATTGTCTACTGTTTTAGCAACATAGTCTCAGCATTTTGTCTACTGTTTTAGCAACATAGTCTCAGCATTGTTGTCTACTATTTTAGCAACATAGTCTCAGCATTACTATAGGCTTTGCTTTGCTTTGCTTTGTTGATATGTATGTATGTATGTTTTGCTGTTCCTAAGGCCTGTCTCTTCTGATTGTCTTTATGTGTTAGACTGAATATAACAACTGTATTTAGCTGTAGCAACTGCCTTGGACAATTTCTTCTACCTAGGAATATTATATTTATTTTTCTTTGCTATTTGAACACAAATACGGTCTCTGACCACTTTAAGCAGTGTAGTTTTTGCTTGGCACCTAGGAATATTATATTTATTTTTCTTTGCTATTTGAACACAAATACGGTCTCTGGTCACTTTAAGCAGTGTAGTTTTTGCTTAGCATCTATAATCCTGTTACCTAACTATTGTTTGCATGCTGAATTGATGTATAAAGTCTATTATATCTTGTGGACCTTCTACTGCACAACTGTTTCTACCTCTCATTTTTTCCAACTTCTCTCCTTTCTATTTCTCTCTCCCTCGGCCTACACTTCTGTCCCTCTTACTTTCTCCCCTCCTCCCACTCCACTCTGTATATTCCATCCTGTAGCCTGCATTTTACATCTTCCTGCACTCTCCTTCTTCCTACTTTCCTCTTACCCTTATTTTAACTTATTGTTTTTCTCACTCTCCTTTTCAGTTGCTCCCCAGAGTGTTTTCCCCCCTTCTCCACTGACCAGACAGGAGATTCCTCCTCTCAAAAGAGAAGACGTCCATGGACTATCTGCTTGAGCCATATTATTTTCTGGGACCCTATCTCCCTTGCTAAAGAGACTCAGTGTATGTAATATCTTACATATGTTTTTTTTTTCCTAGCATCTACCTACCCTTGAGCAGCATTCTACCCCGGTGCGCGTGAAAGTAGCCTACCACTGGTCACTGCACAGGCCCCCCATCCTTTGGTTTCTAGTCTTTCTCCCCATAATTACCTCTATCTAACCTTTATAACCTAACTTCCCTGTGGAACCTCATTTCCTCTGAGTGCACCTCCCTTCTTTTCAACTAGGTGGCAGCATACTCTCTCCCAGCCCCACTTACTTTTTCTGCCTAAATTTGTCTCTGCCCTACACTAAAGACTTGGTAACTTACCTCCCCACACTTCTATACTTACTTTCAGAGAGTCCTTCTCTAAACAAACATAGAATCCTAGCTATTAACTGTAAACCGAAGTTAATAACCACATACTTGCACCCCTGCTGTAATTCTCCTTCTCCAGCCTTACTGATTGTTTTTCGGGCCTTTCCCACCTCTTTGGCTCTTCCCGCTCCGTTCGCCCTGCGGGCTCACTCCGCTCCCCTACCCTGCCCCCAAATTCCAGCAGGCTCACTCCGCTCCCCTACCCTGCCCCCAAATTCCACCCACCCCTAGTACCTCTACAGTTATCCCCCTCCTATCAGTCCCTCCCCCTCCACCAACCAATCCTGATACACCTTTCCCCTCCCCTTCCTCCACCCTACCTACCTCCCTTAGCCACTCCCCCTACAGTCCTAGCATCATATCTTCCTCTTTTTCCATCTCCTCTATCTGACTCCAACTACTATGCTCACCCTTCCTCCCAAGGTCCTTCTCCTCTCATCCTTCCCCTTCCTTCTAGTATCTCTATACCAAATCACCTGCTATACTAATGTCCATTTACTCTCTCCACCCTTTACTCCCCAACTCCACCTTGCTTCCCATTACCACAACATCTCAGCTTCTTTAGTTCGCTCCCACCCCATCCTTCTCTTAAAAGTAAAACTTTTTCTAAGCCCAAATAATAACTTTAAATATAAACCAAATCTCTTCCATCCTCCTCTATCTAAATACAAAACTAATAAACACATCCCCCATCACACATACCTATACTTAGCCGGCGATATTCACCCCAATCCAGGTCCTAATTCCTCTCCTACAAATCTCCCTTACACCAACGACAAATCCTCTAACAAATACCTCAAATTCCTCACTATCAACGCCCAAAGCTTAAAAAATAAATTTAACCCTCTTCCATGCCTGGCTCAATCACAACTCTCCTGACATAGCAGCTATCTCTGAAACCTGGCTAAAACCCCACATTAATGACTCTGAATTCCTACCCCCAGGATTCCATTCTCTCCGATCTGACTGACCTAATAAAAGAGGTGGTGGTGTTGCTCTAGTGTACTCCAACCTCTTGTCAATCACTCCCTACCCTAACCCTATCCCTTCTTTTAATAACACTGAACTTTTAATTGGCATACTAAAAATAAACAACCATAAAAGTATCTGCATTATTTGCCTCTATATTCCTCCAGGCAACAATACCAATACTCTAGAAGACATTTTCTCCTGGACTTACTCCAATATTAAACTAGAAACCTTCATTTTGGGAGATGTAAATATCGACCGGGGCAAAATCATTAACCCTAATCCCACATTAACCATCAATCTATTCAACTCCACTCAATTTATTAACTCCATTACTAGATCTAACAAAACTAATCCCTCTGGCACCATACTTGACTGGATCCTAGTATCTCATCCTAACAAAGTTATAGCATCTGGTGTCACTCCTTGACCCATTAGGAGACCACCTCCCTGCCTTCTCCATTCGAGCCACTCCCACCTCCCCACACTCTCACCACTACATTCATACTCGTAGCCTATCTAACTTCAACCCTATTTCTTTCTCCAACTCTCTTAAACTAACTAACTAGAACCCCCTAAAAACACTACCATTAGATGAAGCCGTTGACTATTTCAATTCTACTTTCATAACTGTCCTTAACTCCCTAGCTCCCATAAGAACAAAAAGAGTTAAAACAAATACCACCCCTTGGCTTACCAAAGACACAAAACAAATAATGCTGCAAAGGGACAAAACCTGGAAAACCTACATTAAACACACACAACCTGAAATCTTCCTCAAGTATAAGCAGTTGAGAAACCTTGCCAAAAAATAAGTCATTAGAGATGAAAAGTCTCACTACATCAAACTACAAGAAAACCATACTAGAAATCCCAAGCGATTCTGGAATTCTATTAATTCCCTCCTTAGACCAGGTTCAAAAAACAACCCCTGTCCTGATACCAGCAAATCTGACCTTGAAATAGCCTCCCTATTCAATTCCTTCTTCACCTCTTCCATCGCTGAGTTAACCAAGACATTCACAAACAATAACCTTCCTCCCCTCCCTGCTCAATCTTCCATCCCCTTCTCTTCCCTCCCCTCTTTCGAACTCAAACCAGTATCCACTGACCTAATAAAGAAACTCCTCTATAAACTAAAGCCCTGCTCCAATGCCCCTGACAGCATTCCAGCCTCCTTCCTAAAAATAGCTTCCGACTCTATTGCTCTACCTATCAGCATCCTAATTAATAGGTCATTACTCGAATCCTACGTACCTAAACTATGGCGCACCGCTTTCATTCTTCCTCTCCACAAAGGCGGTAAAAATTGTAATGTCTCAAACTTCCGCCATATAGCCATCCTCTCCCCTATCTCTAAAATCCTAGAAAAATGCATCCACAGTCAGCTCCTGTCATTCCTTACCAAACACCAACCCAACACGGCTTCTGCCCTGGACACAGTACTAACACCGCCCTTGTCTCCTTCTTGCACTCTGTTAATTCAGCACGTGACTCTGGTAATATAGTATCCTCTGTTCTACTAGACTTATCCAAAGCTTTTGATACTATTTCCCATACCCACTTCCTAAATTACCTCTCTAATCTCAACCTATGCCAGAAAACCCTTTCCTGGTTCTCCAGCTACCTTTCAAACAGGTCCCAAGCCATGAAATGGGGGCCAAGCCACCTCAGCCTTCCTTCCTACCCCTACTGGAGTACCCCAAAGTTCTGTACTAGGCCCATCACTATTCAACATCTTTATTAATGACTTCCACAAAGCCATTCCTAACACCAAAACTGTGCAATATGCTGACGACTCCACTTTGATCTGCTGTGCCCCTAACCTAACAGAGCTCCAAGCCCTAACTCAAAGTGCCTTCTCAACCACTGAAAACTGGATGCTCCAAAATCATCTCTCTCTAAATGCAAACAAAACTAAGATCTTCCTTTTCTCTCCCTCTAAATCCTCTTCTCTAGATAAAAACTCATTTCAAATTACCAGCCTCAACAACTCCTCTATCGAGATTGTTCCCTCCACCAAACTTCTCGGTGTTACAGTTGATGACCAACTAAAATTTAATACTCATATCCAGCTAAACATCAAAAAAACCCACATAAAACTAGGTTTACTGTATAGAAACAACCACTTCCTCTCTCCTCATACCAGACTAACCCTTGCCTCTACATACCTCCTTCCCTCCCTACTGTATGGAGCTCCCCTGCTCACTAATTTATCATCCACACTTACCTCCAAATTCGAACAATGTTACAATAAAATCTCTAGATTTGTCACAAATGCCAAATCCTCCTCTCATCACTGCACCTCCCTTCACTCTCTCAACTGTCTTGAACTCCCCAATCAACTTGACTTCCTCCAAATCATCACAGCCTACAAATTATTGTTCCATCCTACTAACTGCCCTGCTCTTTCTAATATTCTTCAACCTTATACCCCCCTTAGATCACTTAGATCTTCTCACCAAAACCTGATCACTGTACAAAAATCCAAGCGCCCAGCAGGTCAGCTTCTCTTATCCTTTACCCTAGCTAAACAATGGAATGCCCTGCCTTCCACACTAAGGACATGTACCAACCTTAACTTCAAAACCCAACTTCATTCCTGCCTCTATCTAAACAGGCATTGCAACTGCACACTTCAGCCCATACCTCTCAAGCTATCTTCTCCTTTCTCTCCAGGCTAACCTCTTCTCCTTCCTAACCTCTTTTAAATAGACTTTGCATAGGCAACTAAATAGTAGAATTTTGATTTTTATAATATAAGCCTATTTTCCTCCTGAACAAAATTAGAAATTGCTAGTGTTTATTCTCTTTGTTTGCTACCTGCTATATGTTATACACACTGTCTTTGAATTTTCAAGTTATTAAACTCTTGTATTTCCTGTTGGAGCTTTTCTCCCCGGGCCTCCACTGAAAATGGCCCCCAAGCCCAGTGGACCTCCCTGGTAATCAAACTGAAATAAATAAATAAATAACTTCTGTTTATGTCAACAAGAGTGTGTTCCCCTTTACTGTGTTTAGGGTTAGATACCATAGCCGTTTTATGCTGAGCAGATTTCACTCCTCCATAATGCACCAGATATTGAAAAAGCTTTCAGTCCTGCCTGCTTTTATTATAAAGGAAAAATTGGTCAGTAACCTTACCATGGCTTCTGCACTGGGCTGCCGACTTGGGCCACTGTAATTTCAAGTGCTCTGATTCTGTATCTAGGAGTGGAAAGCTGTGGCATTTGCTTGCTCAGAATAGCATTGTTTGATGCACTATTTCTTTAAGGATGAGCTAAAGCAGGTCATTTTTAATGTTACCTTCCACTGGAGGGTCTTCTTTGAGCAGGTCTCTCAAGACTTGGTGGAGAGTCAACTAAAGAGAAGCAGGCTTTGACCAATGTGTATGGTTTCTGTGATTCTCCACTCGAGCCCTTGTTACTTCTAGACTGGGCCAGTTACCAAAGTTGAAGTACTCACTGCATCTTGAAGAGGACCTCTGAGGAGTAGGTAGGGTTGCTAAGTCACCTATGAAGACTGTTCCACGTGCCAGTATTCTCAGCTTTGAGTACAGCCCACCATTACTATTTTATTTCTAGCTCAAGGATTAAACTCAAGTAATGAACAAACCCTACATTATATTTGTCTGCATTTGTATATGAAAACACTTGTATGTATCATTTGATAAATGTTCATTCAATTTTCATTAGGTATTGTGGAGTTTTCTGTCCATTACACCACTGAAACAGACCAAAAGCCCAGCCAGACCATCCTGGTTAAGAAAATGAAATCAATAAATAAAGTTAATAAGAAACAGAATTAGTGTTGATATACATTTTCAGAAAAAAATAAGAACTCGGGAACCTATGGTTTTAAGTAAATACAATCTTCAGTGATCTGCCATTACTTAGAGCATTGCACTCCAGAACTCTCACAAGACATGTGGGTCTGGTTTATATAATGCACAAAATGTCTTGTGCTGGAAGGAACTAGTGCACTTTAGATTTTAGGTCTTTTGTTTTTTGGTCTGTATATTGCAGTGTAAGTTTCAAGTCCATAGAGATGCAGGTTTGATATCAAGAAAATATAGAACTCTGAACTGGTGCAAAGTTATTTACCAAAATATGAAAAAAAATCATAATTTCCGTAACCCATGTCTGAAACAAACTTTGATATGTGTACATGTGTACAACATACAGGGACAGTTTTTACCATGTTGGAACTATCAATAATGTCTTCAAAATGAGGTATTACTTGGCACACTGACATGCTCCTTTGCAAAGTTATTTACCAAACTATGAAAAAAATCATAATTTCCATAACCTAAGTCTGAAACAAACTTTGATATCTGTACATGTGTGCAACATACAGGGACAGTTCTTTTACCATGTTGAAACTATCAATACTGTCTTCAAATGAGGTATTACGTAGCACATTCAGATGCTCCCTTGCAAAGTTATTTACCAAAATATGAAAAAATCATAATTTCCATAACCTGAGTCCTAACAAAACTGATATCTGTACATGTGTACAGCATTCAGAACCAGTTGTTTTACCATGTAGACACACATGATTGTAAATATACACATTCTTGGTATAGCCAACATACTGCTGAATGGGTACATGTAAAGAGAAAGTAAGGACCACCACTCCATTAATAAACCCAGGACAGGCATGGGACTTCAGTGGCAGGCAAGGCCATCTGATCTGTCCGACAGCTGTGCTGGCTACCCACTCAGACAGCCGATACCACTGCAGTCTCACATCCTCCTTCAGTGTCAGCAGTCTGCCTTTATCTATGCCTTTTCTCTTTACATGTGTCCATTCAGCAATGGACCTAAGGGATCAAGTTCTGTATTAGTATGCCCTTCCTGTCATCTAAACTCTACACACGCCTGATAAAAGCAGACTAAAAAAAGAAGTATTGCAGGAAGGTAACTGACATATTAGATTGTACGTGGTAGCACTTTCCTGAAACAGTTGATGTTAAGTTGCCCCATTTCGCCTTCGTTCTTGCTGTTTGGCTTCGGAGCCAATCCTCTGCTCTGACTTGGCCTACTTCTATAGCACAAGAGCTGTTTACTGGCTTGAGGTTAACCCTTATCCCAGAATGCCCAGCGTCAGCTAGCCAAATCTCCTTTGCCGCTTCAGCTACGAGGTTGCTTCGTTACTGGTTCAGGCTTAGTATAGTTTTTTTCTGTGATTGTTGTTTATTTTTCAGAATTTAACAAGTTTTTGTCTGTATAGTTCTTTGTATCCCCTTATCGCCTTTTCTTGTGTGTTGTGCTTTGTTGGCCATCTCTCCATGCTCGCAGGCCTTTCTGTTTCCCCTGAACTCATTTAGAGAGTCCCCCCCCCTTAGGACAGCCGTTTAAGTTAGAGGCTTTCCAAAAAAAAGACTGTTTGCTTCTTTAGTTTAGTTGTTGAAAGATGTCTAAAGAGGCCAAAGTTTCCGGCTTCAAAAAGTGTGACTCATGCTGTCAGAAAATGTCGCTGACAGATAGGCACCTTAGCTGTGTTTATTGTTTAGGGGCTGTGCACCTGCAGGACTCCTGCTCTATCTGTCATGTATTTAGTCCAAGGGTCCTGCAGGAGCACAAAAACAAATTAATCCTTTGAGAATTATTGAAACCACAGGATTCCCTGGCCAGTGAAATCCTTTTAAGTCTGTCAAGACGTCGGCTCCATCTTCGGAACCGACCCTTGGGCTGGAACAACCAAGTTTGTCGGTGCCGACTAGCATCGACAAGACAACTGCTACCTCAGAGCCATCTCAGAGCCACAAGCGAGCAAGGTCTCCTTCATTGGAGACGATACGCTTGGTGCCACAGTCACCCTTACTAGGAAGTGAACACAGTCATTGCTCTTCTTCCCACTCCTCTCGATCCTCTAGGTTATCAGATCAGGATGTGGAGGATGTGGTTGCTTAAGTCACAGGCCCTTGCGAAATTACATTCCAGCCCACCTCAGCAGGTTGCGGCTCCATTCGCCTCTATCTCCATTCCTCCGAATACACTTAGTTCGGAGTCAGAGACCATGGATGCGCTGATAGTAGAACCGACCACGCCGATCACCTCCTCTTTGGTTCCGACTTCAGCTCCGATCACCTTGATTGATGTTCTTCGTGTTTCACTGTTGCAGTCATTACATTTGGGTTATCCTGCTGGCAGGTTGCCCTCAGTCGGCCAGAATTCCAAAGTCTTGGGTCCTGCGTCAGTTGCTGTCGCTTCTTACCTGACGTCAGGTCGTCAGGGGTATAAAAGATGCAGCCGACGCCATTTTCTTCAGTCTTTCTTGCCGTGCGGTGCCCGAAGCAGTAGTAGTTCGCAAGTGCCGGTCGGCCGACTCCTGAGATTTTTGTGTTCGAGTTTCAGATCCGAAGTCCTCATTAAAAGCTAAGTACTCTGTTGGGGAAACTTTTTCTTGCTCCAGTCCGATGTCAGAAAAAGTTTATAATTGTATTTCTTGTGGGAAGCAAATACTTCATAAGGACTTTCATTCTTACTGTATTCCTTGCCTAGGCCCTGACCACGACGTTTCTAGTTGTCAGTTTTGTGCTAGATTTAACCAACGCACTATTAAGCATTGGTATGATTTTGCATTAAGCTATTTTGGATGAAGATTTAATTATACAATGTCGTCGGATAGCCATCCGACTACCGGAGTTCACAAAAAACGCAAAGAAAAAGTCAGGCAACCGAGGTCCAAAACCGATGACGAAGCTTCTCCTAAGCAAGTCGCCGGTTCTCAGTGAGGCACTTTCGCAGCCCCTGACGCCCGCTACTGACTCCCATGTGGAGTCGGCCAGGCCACTGGAAACTCAAGGTATTGCAGCCTTGGAAATTATTCCCTCAGATGGGTCCGGAGCCGCTGAGCAGGCATCATCTTCTGAGGATGTATTCAGACCTAAACAATTACATATTAAACCGACTTCAAAGGCAAAGACTAAAACACATTTAAAGGCAAAGAAACAAGTTCACCAGCCACATGGACAGGCCTCTATGCCCAAAAAACAGATGCTGAAAATGGCCGAAGACTTAATTACCATTACCTTGATCAGGGGTTCCCATTCCCCTCCTGATAAGAGGCCTAGGCAAGAGACTGACTATGAATCTTCAGGTCAGGTTTCCATTTCTTCTGATTCCTCTTCTGATCAGGAATATTCTCTTCCCCCCTATGAGTATTCTGATGCTGAAGAATCAATTCCTTCAGCTTCTCCTCCTGAGGACTACTCTTTTGGGGAAACCTTGCATACCATGAGGGAGCACTTCCACTGGGAGAGCCAAGATTTTTCAGAATCTAAGAAGAGGATCAGAGACTTCCTTTTACTACCTCAACACAGGCCTCTAGCTATTCCACCTGTGTTAGACATTGTAGATGATGTGTTCTCAGAGTCTAGTCTGACCCCTAACTCCTTACCTCCAGCTCCTGTTAAGCCGGACAGATACTACAGGGTCCCTGACTCTCATAAATTCCTTTTCAAAAACCCTACTGCAGACCCAGAAACTATTTCTCAGGGTCCCAAAGGGGTCAAAGCTTCCACTGCAAAAAACCCTACCCCCTCTGACAGGGATTCTAGGGCACTGGATAGATGGGGAAAAAAGATTTACACATCTGCTACCTTAGCTATAAGGGCCTTAAATTGCCAGTTTCATATGCTCAAATATCAGCAATATATCATGTCACTGCTTAAACAGAAAATGATGGTAAATTCTGAATGTGCAGAAAAATAAATGCAGGATTTATTGCATGCAGCTGAACAAGTTGGAAAGCATACTTTGCAATGTGGTTTTGATTCTCTGGAGGCCTCCTGCAGGGCCGCTGTTACGGGTTCTGTCATTAGGGGGCATGCTTGGTTAAAGGAACAAAATCTGCCTGATCATGTTAAAGCAAAATTATTAGATGCTCCATTACAACATGATACTTTGTTTGGTGTTAAGGCAGAAAAGGTGTTAAAGAAAATGGAGGACAAAGCTAAATCTATGCAAACGGTCAAGGATTTCTTACAGGTACAGCCACCTAGATTTAGCAGACACTGGCCTACAAAGAATTGGTCCTTTCCAGTCTCAGACAGACCTCAAAGGGGCAGATCCAGATGCAAGGTTCCTACAGGTCTAAGCAATGGGGTGCTTCTACCTCCAAAGGTGGAGAAGACAAATTACAACCATACAGGAAACAGTCCCAATGACTTTCCCCTGCCTGCACCAAGCACTTATCTTCTGGCAGCACACTTAGGGGGAAAACTAGCACTTTTTTCTCAAAATTGGCACATTATAACCCAGGACAAATGGGTTCTAGATATAGTGTCACAAGGCTACAAGTTTCACTTCCATACCTTGCTAAGGGCAAACGTATGGCCAGACCTGCCAAAAAATCAGTGGGCAGAGGCTCAAAAACAAGTTGCAGCTCTCGTGGACATGAGGGCTATTCAACAAGTGCCACAGCAAGAGCAGGGACAAGGATTTTACTCGAGACTGTTCTTGGTACCCAGAAAGGACAAAGCATGGAGACCAGTACTGGACCTATCTATTCTAAACACTTTCCTGGATATACCAAAATTGAAGATGTTGACCTTGCAGCAGCTTCTGCCCATGCTGGGCAGCAAGGCTTGGCTCGTGACTTTAGACCTAAAAGAGGCATACCTGCATGACCCAATCAGACAATCACGCAGATGATACCTCAGATTCAAGACTGGCTCAAAGCATTACCAATTCTCTGCACTGCCCTTTGGCTTATCTACTGCGCCCAGGGTCTTCACAAAGTGCCTGGCACCAGTAATTGCTTTCTGCAGACAAAGAGGAATACAAATATATCCTTACTTGGATGAATGCCTCATACAAGCAGAGAACAAGGACATTCTACTACAGCATCTGACATTTGTGCAAAGACTTTTAACATGCCTCTAGGGTACACAGTCAACAAAAAGAAATCAAAACTAGTACCCTCTCAAGAGATAATATTCCTGGGTGCAAGCTTAAATACAACTGCCCAGATGGCTTATCTCACTCCAGACAAACAAAGGCAACTGACTACCTATTTCAAGGAAATGGCAACATAGGCCCAGTTATCTGCAAGAAAAATTCTGCAGGCTTTGGGCTGCGTGGCATCCTGCATCTTACTAATTCCATATGCAAGGCTGCATATGAGGAAAATTCAGTGGTACCTAAAAAGTGTCTGGACACATTGCCACAGCCTGGAAACAATGATTACTCTCATTCCCTGCCTGCAACAGGAGTTTCGATGGTGGGCAAAGGCTTGTCACCAAAACAAGGGACAGCCATTTTCACTACCCCCACCCAGGCAGAGCCTAACGGCGGATGCATCAGATTATGCCTGGGGGGCACACATGGCAGGAAGAGGCATTCAGGGCACCTGGTCCACAAACCAAAAGCGTCTACATATCAATCAAAAAGAGATGCTAGCTGTTCAAAATGCCCTGACAGCCTTCAAGGACCTACTTCATTCGGGACAACTACTGATAAAGACCGACAACACCACGGTCATGTGGTACATAAACAAGCAGGGGGGCACTAATTCTTACCCCCCTTTGCAGACTAGCCATGGCTTTATGGGACACAGCATTGACTTACCAAGTTCATCTGCAGGCACAATTCTTGCCAGGAAAGGAAAATACTCTGGCAGACGAACTAAGCAGAAACCTCATGGATCCCCAGAAGTGTCACCTGGATCCACAAGTCTTCAGCATAACAAAGAAATGGGGACGCCCAGACATAGACCTATTTGCCTCCCCTCACAACAATCAACTAAAAAGATTCTGCACAAGGACTTATCACAGACAAGCTTGGAAAGTGGACGCATTCTATTTCAGCTGGACAAACCTATCAGTATATGCCTTTCCTCCACTGCCTCTCCTCACCAAGGTACTCCTAAAGGTTAGACAGGAGAAACCAAAAATGATTCTGATTGCCCCAGACTGGCCACGCCAGTACTGGTGTCCGAGTTTAAGGAACTTGTCCCAATGCCCAGCCTGAACCTTTCCTCAAATAGCTCATCTACTGTCCCAGCAAAACAATCAGATTCTGCACAGCCAACTCAGGACCCTACACCTGGCAGCATGGCGGATAATATAGCCATACAAACCACACCTCTCAGTAAAGCTGTGATGGATGTCATTTTAAAAGCCAGAAGGCCTAGTACTAGAAAATCCTATGCTGGGAAATGGAAGAGATTTTGTGCTTGGAACCAAGCTCAAGGAACTGATACAGCTGTCCCAAATATTCCTCAGATTTTGCAATACTTAACTGTGATGCTGGACAAAGGCCTATCATTTTTATCAGTTAAAATCCATGCCTCTGCCATTTCGGCTCATTACAATACAGAACCACCACTCTTTTCTCATCCTTTATTAAGGCAGTACCTCAGAGGAGCCAAAAACTTAAGGCCTCCAAGGAGAACGCCAGTACCTGCATGGGACCTCAATTATGTCTTGGAAAAACTCACCTTACCTCCTTTTGAGCCAGCTGCTACTTGCGGATATAAAGTTCTTATCTTGGAAAACAGCTCTGCTCCTAGCAATAACTTCTGCAAGATGAGTTTCAGAGCTACAGGCTCTCATGGCTGTGGAACCCTTTTATCATTTTTTATCCAGACAGGGTCTCTGAGAACAAACCCTACATTTATGCCTAAGGTGGTATCCAGTGTAGCCCTTAACCAAAGTATTCATTTGCCAACTTTTTATCCAAATCCACAGAACAAGGGGGAGAAAATTCTGCATTCTTTGGACGTACACAGACAACTTAGATTCTACTTGGACAAAACTAAAGTTTTCAGAAAGACAGAACAATTACTAGTGGCATATGCCGCAGCATCATAAGGAAAGGCTATCTCCAAGCAGACTATTTCAAAGTGGATAGGTCACTGCATTTGTTTCTGCTACTCACAGCATGGCAAGCCAGTGCCTAAGGGCATTAGGCCACATTCAACCAGAGCTGCAGCCTTTCTCAGGGGAGTACCAACCAAAGACATTTTAGAGGCTGCTACTTGGAGTTCAGTGCATACCTTTACAAAACATTACAATCTGCCTCTTTACTCTAACTCCAGGGCAGGCTTTGCCACTGCAGTTCTGCAGGGCCTCATAGCCGCTCCTAATGCTGTTTAGCTCCAGCCCCCCAACCATAGCTTTGGGACTCAACCCAAATGTAATGACTGCAACAGTGAAACACGAAGAACATAGTGCAGTTGTGTACACTTACCATAAATGTAGATGTTCGAGTGTATTCACTGTTGCAGTCCAGGTTACCCTCCCGCCATCCCCCTTATTTTTGCTGGAACTTATCTTTACTTCTCTAATCTTTACAACCTATGTGGTGTATTTGCATATAGATGAAGGTAAAGCTTATTTTGGTGCATGTATGTTTTATTTACATATTTTTAGCCTACCCTTTTGGGGGCACCTGACATCTGTGGCAAGAAAACCTGAAGAAAATGGCATCTGCTGCATCTTTTATACCCCTGACGACCTGACATCAGGGAAGAAGCGACAGCAACCGATGCAGGACCCAAGACTTTGGAATTCAGGCCGACTGAGGGCAACCTGCCAGCAGGGTAACCCAAATGTAATGACTGCAACAGTGAATACACTCGAACATCTACATTTATGGTAAGTGTACACAACTGTGCTTTCCGTCCATCGAGGGATCTGGGCACCGAGGCTCTCTCGTCGGCTCTGAGGGGGTGAGTGGCATCGGACCCTTGTCCGACCCCACTCTTCCTCTCGGAGCTTCGGCACAGGTGAACTCTGCTCCCTCATCAACCTCTGAGTTGTCACCCTCGACACGGAGAAGGACTCCCATCTCTTCGGAGCCAGAGCTTTCTTTGCATCAGGGTCGGGATGCCTTCGATGTCATGCAGTGTGTGCTGTCCCCTGAAATAGCCCTACTATCAGCCCCATCGGCTCCATCCCTCGTGGTGCCTGTGCCAACCTCTGCTCCTCCAGCCCAGAAGCATAGGGAACCTATGCCCCAGGACACCCCATTGGGTGATCCCTCTTCTTAAAAGGCCTCCCCTGATCACTCAGAGCAGCCTCCCTGGAAGAAGTGCAAGAGGAAGCACCTAGACTCCCCTGAGTCTGTCACCTCAAATACAGACCTGGATGAATCGGAAGGGTCCCCCAGGTCCCAGTCAAAAGAGGTTTTCTTTTTGGACATCCTTGAAATGCTTAGGCAGAGGGGTGGCTGGTCTTCCCTAGCCCCTACCGAGGACGAGTCTGTATACCTGGAGGCATTCAGTTCTCGACCCTCTACCTCCTGGGTGTCTCCACCTTTCAATCCACTCATGTCTGCAGTGGCTAGAAAGGTTTGGTCCGCTCCGGATTCTGTGGAACCTACTCCAAGGGGACCAAATAAATTCATAACACCTCCCCAGGATAAACAATTTCTCACTAAAGGTGTGCCACTTGATGCCATGGTGGTAGCAGCAGCCACCAAGAAAGAGTTAGCAAAAACTTCTTCATCTATCCATCCACCAAACAAAGAGTCTAGGACGATGGACAGATATGGGAAGCAAATGTTTTCCTCAGCGACCTTCTCCATGAGGTCTCTGAATTATCTCTCTCATTTTACACAACTTCAAAGGGATCTCCTAAAAGAGCTTGGAGATGCCCTACAAGATCCTGCAGCTGAGGTAGCATCAGCCAAAATAGCTTCCCAGCTTGCAACTCTTAATTCAATAGTCAACTCCTCCGTGAGGCTTATTTCCTATGCAGCCTATGGAGCGAGCAGAGCCGCAGGTACAGGAGTGGCCCTCGGAAGACGTGCTTGGCTGCTGCTGTGTCAATTTGCGGAACCTTTTTGAGTGTCCTTCACAAGTACTCCCTTTGATGGCTCCTTGCCATTTGGGCCTCAAGTGAAAAACACACTTACCAGGTGTGAGCAGGAAGGCAAGACTCTCTCTGCCATGGGAGTCCGTTTTTCCACTCCTAACAGACCTTATCACAAAGATCAGAGGGGTAGAAAGATGTGGTTTCGAAAATCCCAGGGACCCTTGCCTGACACACGTGGTGATTTATTCCCCCCAGGGGCAGAGGGGGAAACAACAACAGTGGCAGACACTGCCCTTGTGGCAGAGGGGGACCGCAAAATCAGGGTGACAGAGAAACTTTCTCTGCCAAACCCTTCCAGCATCTCTGATGGGTTACCCAACTGTGCCCACCTCTGGAGGCAGTCGGGGGAAGACTTTCGCTGTACCCAAAAGCCTGGAAAATATAACAAGAGACAGATGGGTACTATCTATTATATCCGGAGGTTACAAAATTCCCTTCTATCAACCCCCGCTAGAGTCAAAAAAGTCTATTCCAGATGTCCCACCTAATCTAAGGGATCAAGCAGTCATACAAGTCTCAAAACTGCTAGAAAAAAAGAGCCATTCAGGAAGTCCCCGCAGACCAACTAGGATCCGGAACTTACTCAAGATTCCTTTTAGTTCCAAAAAAGACAGGGGACTGGAGACCAATACTGGATCTCAGCAGATTGAACCAATCTGTGCAAAAAGAAAAGTTCCGGATGGTAGCACTGCAGTCCATTCTCCCTTTCTGGGTCAGGACAATTGGATGTGCTCTGTAGATCTTCAGGATGCGTACTACCATATCAAAATGGACAGACGCTCCAGGAGATGTCTTCACTTCTGGGTAGGGGCCAGTCATTACCAGTTCAGAGCTCTACCCTTTGGTCTCACCACAGCCTCCGGGGTGTTCACCAAATGTATGGCAGTAGTCACGGCTCACCTGAGACATCAAGGATTCCAGGTGTTTCCCTGTCTAGATGAATGGCTCCTCACTGCTACCACCAGGCATCAACTCATAGAGGCACGGGATTATACAATATCAACCTGCACCCAGCTAGGCATTACAGTAAATTTTGAAAAATCTGTCTTTTTGCCCTGTCAATCTTTTACATATATAGGAGCAGAATTAAACACAAAACAGATGTTTGCAAGGTTACCTCAGGAAAGAGTTTTCACTATTTGCCAACAAGTGTCTCTTCTAATGCAGAGCAGAAAGATTTAAGTCAGACATATCCTGCAAGCTCTAGGCTCCATGGCAGCTGCCATTCTTCTTTCATTAGCACGTTACCACATGAGAGTCCTTCAGTGGCTTCTTTTCACGCAGTGGTCCTTCCAGGAACTACCCATGTCTCACATGATCCTGATTAAAGAAACATGCAAAAGACACCTCTCTTGGTGGATGGTCTCCCCACTGGTGACTCAGGGAAGACCTTTCATACAACCCCCTCCAGTAGCCACAGTGACCACAGATGCCTCCCTGATAGGGTGGGGGGGGCATTATCTAGGCAGGACAGTCCAAGGAATGTGGCAACCTCATGAGTACCATCTGCATATCAATGTCTTAGAGATGAGAGAGGTGTTCCTAGCATTGCAAGCTCTTCAAGACTCTCTTCCTTCCAGGACTATTGTGATCCAAACAGACAACATGTCAGTTGTGTGGTACATCAACAAGCAGGGCGGGACCAGGTCCTACCCCTTGTGTCGAGAAGCCTTCAGACTATGGCAATGGGCGATTTCCTCCCAATGTTTTCTGACAGCAATGCACATCCCTGGGAAATCCAACGTTATAGCGGACAGGCTCAGTAGGGCTATCCTCATGCCTCACGAGTGGTCTCTGAATCAAGAAGTTGTGGATCTTATCTTCTGCAAATGGGGCCAGCCTTGCTGCGATCTATTTGCCACTTCCCTCAACAACAAATGCAGCAGCAACTTCTCCCTGCTTCCTCCTCCAGGTCAAATACCCAGGGACGCTCGAGTCCATGATTGGCTTCAGGGACTCCTTTATGCATTTCCCCCATTTCCCCTAATTCCAAGACTCATACAGAAAGCAAAATCATTGGGTTACAAAATGATCCTCATTGCCCCCTATTGGCCTCAACAGATATGGTTTCCGTTCCTCCGCCTCTACCTCCTAGACCAGCCTTGGATTTTGGACCCGGTGCAGATCTTTTGATTCATCAGTCAGGCGGGTTACACCAATCCCTTCAGACTCTCAAGCTCACAGCTTGGTTACTCCACTTCCTACCTTAGCCAGGCTCCCAAGTATCTCCCCAGCAGTTCGTGATATTATTGTTTCTTCTCATAAGTCAACTATGAGAAAGACTTAAGCTAGCAAATGGAAAAGATTTTCATACTGGGCAGAATCTAGAAACTTAGACCCCTTTTCAGCCCCAGTCCATCAAATTCCAGAATTTCTAGCAGAGCTTTTTCAATCGGGTGCAGCTGCTGCTACCATCAGGGTACAACTGGCTGCCATATCTAATTTTCATATTGGAATTCTTAATTCTAGAATAATGTCTCATAAGCTCTGCAAAGCCTTCATGAGAGGAACATCTCTTCTTAGACCCCCAGTGAAGGATCCACCTCCTCCTTGGGTTCTCAATTTAGTTTTGACTTCTTTCATTCAGCCTCCCTTTGAACCAGCAGCATCATGTCCCTTAAAATTTCTTTCTTTGAAAACACTTTTTCTGTTTGCTATTACCTCAGCTCGATGTGTTTCAGAACTCCAAGCACTCTGTTTGTCTTCCATATATGGTGTTTCACAAAGATAGAGTTTTTCTAAGAACCAACCCATCCTTCATACCAAAAGTCTGTTCAGAAAACAATTTAAATCAATCCATTGATTGCCCAGTCTTCTTTCCCAATCATAGCAACAAGGCAGAATACAGTCTTCACCAACTGGATGTGCATAGACAATTACATTTTTACCTTCATAGGACTAAAGAGCTAAGAAAGTCAGACCAGTTATTTCTCTCCTATGCTTACAATAAGCAAGGCCTTCCATTTTCTAAGGTGACCTTATCCAAATGGTTATCTGACACCATTGCCTTTATTTATCATTTAAGGCATAAAGATCTACCAGCAAAACCAAAAGGTCATTCTACTAGAGCATTAGCCACTTCTGTAGCCTTTCAATCTAAATTGCCCATTGACTCAATTTGTGCAGCTGCCGCTTGGGCAAACCCTCATACCTTTATCTCTCATTACAAAGTGGATGTGGTCTCCCGGAGCAGGACTTCCTTTGGTTCCACTGTTCTGAAGAGTCTGTTCAAATGGGCCACCCCGGGTCTTTAGGTGCTATGGACGCTGTCCCAAACAGCAAGAACAAAGGCGAGATGGGACAACTTAACATAAAGAAGTTATGTACCTACCATAACGTTCCATGTTAGTTGTCCTTCATCTTGCCTTCCTTCTTGCTCCCCCCCCCCGTCCTTCCCCCTTCCTGGAGGATTGAGAGGATTTCTCTATGGTTTCACTGTTTTCTTGGATGTTCTTCGTGTTGCACTGTTGCGGTCATTACATTTGGGTAATCCTGCTGGCAGGTTGCTCTCAGCCTGCCTGAATTAAAGTCTTGGGTCCTGCGTCGGCTGCCGTTGCCCCTTCCCTGATGTCAGGTCATCAGGGGTATAAAAGATGTGGCCGACGCCATTTTCTTTAGTCTTTCTTGCCGCGATGTGCCTGAAGCAGAAGCAGTTCGCAAGTGCCGGTCGGCCGACTCCTGAGATTTTTGTGTTTGAGTTTCAGATCCGAAGTCTTCAATAAAGCTAAGTACCCCGTTGGGGAAACTTTTTTCTTGCTCCAGACCGATGTCAGAAAAAGTTAATAATTGTATTTCTTGTGGGAAGCAAATACCTCATAAGGATTTTCATTCTTACTGTATTCCTTGCCTAGGCCCAGATCACAAAATTTCTGGTTGTTGGTTTTGTGCTAGATTTAACCAATGCACTATTAAGCGTCAGTATGACTTTGCTTTAAACTATTTTGGACGCCGGTTTAATTATCCAGAAATGTCGTCGGATAGCCATCTGACTACCGGAGTTCACAAGAAACGCAAAGAAAAGGAAAGAGATAGACAGCCGAGGCCCAAAACTGATGATGAAGCTTCTCCTAAGCCAGTCGCCTGTTCTCAGTGAGACACTTTCGCAGCCCCTGACGCCCGCTACTTTAGAGTTGCATCCCGCTACAGACTCCCATGTGGAGTCGGCCATGCCGCTGGAAACTCAAGGTATTGGAGCCTTGGGTATTATCCCTTCAGATGGGTCCGGAGTCGCTGAGCAGGCACCAGCTTTTGAGGGTGTATTGAGACCTAAACATCTTTACATCAAACCGACTTCAGCTTCACAGGCAAAGACTAAAGCACCTTCCAAAGCAAAGAAACAAACTCGAGCCACGTGATCAGGCCTCTATGCCCAAAAAACAGATGCTCAAAATGGCCGAAGACTTGATTACCTTGATCAGGGGTTCCCATCCCCCTCCTGATAAGAGGCCTAGGCAAGAGACTGACTATGAATCTTCTGATCAGGTTTCTATTTCTTCCGATTCCTCTTCTGATCAGGAATATTCTCTTCCCCCCCCTGTGAGGATTCTGATGCTGAAGAATCTATTCCTTCAGCTTCTCCTCCTGAGGACTATTTTTTGGGAAGACCTTACATACCATGAGGGAGCATTTCCACTGGAAGAGCCATGATTTTTCAGAATCTAAAAAGAGGCTCAGGGATTTCCTTTTACTACCTCAACACAAGCCACTAGCCATCCCACCTGTGTTAGACATTGTAGATGATGTGTTTTCGGGGTCTAGTCTTACCCCTGATTCCTTACCTCCAGCTCCTGTTAAGCCTGACAGATATTACAGGGTTCCTGACTCTCGTAAATTCCTTTTTAAAAACCCTGCTGCAGACCCAGAAACTATTTCTCAGGTTCCCAAATGAGTTAAGGATTCCGCTGCAAAAATTCGTAGCCCCTCTGACAGGGATTCTAGGCCACTGGATAGATGGGGAAAAAAGGTTTACACATCTGCTACCTTGGCTATAAGGTCCTTAAACTGTCAGTTTCATATGCCCAAATATCCGCAACATCTCATGGCATTGCTTAAACAGAAAATGTTGTTAAACTCTGAATGTGCAGAAAACAAGGAAATGCAGGATTTATTGCATGCAGCTGAACAAGTTGGAAAGCATACTTTGCAATGTGGATGTGATTCTTTAGAGGCCTCCTGTAGGGCCGCAGTTACAGGTTCTGTAATTAGGAGGCATGCTTGGTTAAAGGAACAAAACCTGCCTGCCTGATCATGTTAAAGTCAAATTATTAGATGCACCTTTACAGCATGATACTTTGTTTGGTGTTGAGGCAGAAGAAGTGTTAAAGAAAATGGAGGACAAAGCTAAATCTATGCAAACGGTCAAAGATTTCTTACAAGTACAGTCATCTAGGTTTAGCAGACACTGGCCAACAAAGAATTGGCCCTTTCCTGTGTCAGACAGACCTCAAAGGGGCAGATCCAGACGCCCTAGAGGCAGATCCCAGGCGCGAGGTTCATACCACTCAAAGCAATGGGGGGCTTCTACCTCCAAAGTTGGAGAAGACAAATCACAACCATACAGGAAACAGTCCCAATGAGTTCCCCTGCCTGCACCAAGCACTTAACAACTGGCAGTACCCTTAGGGGGAAAATTAGTACTTTTTTCACAAAATTTGCACATTATAACCCAGGACAAATGTGTCCTAAATATCGTGTCACAAGGCTACAAGTTCCATTTTCATACCCTGCCAAAGGCAAACTGCTGGCCAGATCTGCCAAAAAATCAATGGGCAGAGGTACAAAAACAAGTCTCATCCCTCATGAACATGGGGGCCATTCAACAAGTACCAGAACAAGAGCAGGGACAAGGATTTTACTCGACTGTTCTTGGTACCCAGAAAGGACAAGGCCTGGAGGCCAATACTAGACCTATCTGTTTTAAACACATTCCTGGATATACCAAAATTCAAGATGTTGACTTTGCAGCAGCTTCTGCCCATGCTGGGCAAGAACGCTTGGCTTGTGACTTTAGACCTAAAAGAGGCATACCGGCCTGTCCCAATCAGACAAAGATGCAGAAGATACCTCAGATTCAAGGCTGGCTCAATGCATTACCAATTCTCTGCACTGCCCTTTGGCTTATCTACTGCACCCAGGGTCTTTACAAAGTGCCTGGCACCAGTAATTGCATTCTGCAGACAAAGAGGAATACAAATATATCCTTACGTGGACGACTGTCTAATTCAAGCAGAGAACAAGGACATTCTTCTACAGCATCTGGCACTTGTGAAAAGACTTCTAACATGCCTAGGGTACACAGTCAACGAAAAGAAATCAAAACTAGTACCCTCTCAAGAGATAATATTCATGGGTGCATACAACTGCCCAGATGGCTCATCTCCTGCCAGACAAACAAAGGCAACTGACTACCTATTTCAAAATGTTGGCAACAAAGGCCCAGTTATTTGCAAGAAAAATTCTGCAGGCTTTAGGCTTCGTGGCATCCTTCATCCTACTAATTCCATATGCAAGACTGCATATGAGGAAACTTCAATGGTACCTAAAAAGTGTTTGGACTCAACATTGCCACAGCCTAGAGACTATGATTACTCTCATTCCTGCCTGTAACAGGAGTTTCGATGGTGGGCAAAGGCTTGTCACCAAAATAAGGGACAGCCATTCACATTACCCCCAACCAGGCAGACACTAACAATGAATGCATCAGATTATGCCTGGGGGGCCCACATGGCAGGAAGATGCATTCAGGGCTCATGGACCTCAAACCAAATGCATCTACATATCAATCAAAAAGTGATGCTAGCAGTTCAAAATGCCCTGACAGCCTTCAAGGACCTACTTCATCCAGGACAACTACCGATAAAGACAGACAACACTACCGTCATGTGGTATATAAACAAGCAAGGGGGCACACATTCTTACCCCCTTTGCAGACTAGCCATGACTTTGTGGGGCACAGCATTAACTTACCAAGTACATATGCAGGCACAATTCCTGCCAGGAAGGAAAAATACTCTTGCAGACGAACTAAGCAGAAACCTCATGGATCCCCACGAGTGGCACCTAGACCCACAAGTCTTCAGCATGATAACAAGAAAATGGGGATGCCCAGACATAGACCTATTTTCCTCCCCTCACAACTACCAACTAAAAAAATTCTGCACAAGGATTTATCACAGACAAGCATGGAAAGTGGACGCCCTATCAGTATATGCAATTCCCCCTCTGCCTCTCCTCCCCAAGGTACTCCTAAAGGTCAGACAGGAGAAGCCAAGGATGATACTGATTGCCCCAGACTGGCCCCGCCAGCACTGGTACCCATTTCTAAGGAGCTTGTCTCAATGCCCAGCTTGGACCTTACCTCAGATACCTCAGCTACTGACCCAGCAGAACAGTCAAATCCTACACAGCCAACTCAGAACTTTAAACCTGACAGCATGGCTAATAACGTAGTCATACAAAACACACCTCTCAGTAAAGCTGTGATGGATGTCATTTTGGAAGCCAGAAGGCCTAGTACTAGAAAATCTTATGCTGGAAAATGGAAGAGAGTCTGTGCTTGGAACCAGGCACAAGGAACTGATACAGCTGTACCAAATATTCCTTAGATTTTGCAATACTTAACTGAGATGCTGGACAAAGGCCTATCTTTTTCATCTATTAAAATTCATGCCTCTGCCATTTCGGCTCATTACAATGTAGAGCCACCAATCTTTTCTTATCCCTTATTAAAGCAGTACCTCAGAGGGGCCAAAAATTTAAGACCCCCAAAGAGATCACCAATGCCTGCATGGGACCTCAACTATGTCTTGGAAAAACTCACCCTGTCTCCTTTTGAGCCAGCGGCTACTGCTGATATAAAGTTTTTATTTTGGAAAACAGCTCTGCTCCTAGCAATAACTTCTGCAAGAAGAGTTTCAGAGCTACAGGCAGTCATGGCTGTGGAACCTTTTATCATTTTTTATCCAAATAGGGTCTCCCTGAGGACAAACCCAACATTTATGCCTAAGGAGGTGTCCAGTGTGGCTCTCGACTAAACCATTCACCTGCCAACCTTTTACCCAAATCCACAGAACAAGGGGGAGAGAATTCTGCATTCTTTGGACGTACACAGACAGCTTAGATTCTACTTGGACAGAACCAAAGTTTTCAGAAAGACAGAACAATTACTAGTGGCATATGCTGCAACATCACAAGGAAAGGCTATCTCTAAGCAGACTATTTCTAAGTGGATAGGCCACTGCATTCGTTTCTGCTATGTACACCATGGCAAGCGAGTACCTAAGGGCATTAGGCCACACTCAACCAGAGCTGCAGCCACTTCAGCAGCCTTTCTCAGGGGAGTACCTACCAATGATATTTTAGAGGCTGCTACTTGGAGTTCAGTGCACACATTTACAAAGCACTGCCATTCTACTCTAAATCCAGGGCAGGCTTTGCCACTGCAGTTCTGCAGGGCCTCATAGCCGCTCCTAATGCTGTTTAGCTCCAGCCTCCCAACCTTAGCTTTGGGAGACTACCCAAATGTAATGACTGCAACAGTGAAACACGAAGAACATAGTACAGTTGTGTACTCTTACCATAAATGTAGATGTTCGAGTGTATTCACTGTTGCAGTCCAGGTTACCCACCCGCCATCGCCCTTTCTTCTGATGGAACCTTTCCTTCCTTCTCTGATTTCACATACCAGGTAAACTTTTGACAGTTTCCTCTGATCTTTTATTTTGTTAAATCAGTTTTTAGGTTACTGGTTACTTTATATGTCTAGTGTGCGCTATCACAAACGAGATCTGGCTAGCTGATGCTGGGCATTCTGGGATAAGGGTTAGCCTCGGGCCAGTAAACCACTCTCAAGCTATAGAAGTAGGCCGAGTCGGAGCCGGGGATTGGCTCCGAACCCAAACAGCAAGTAACATTGATCACTGAAATCGCCACACCTAATGACTACAATGTCTTGTGTACAGAGAGACACAAAGTCATAAAATACCTTGATCTGCAGGCAGAAACGAGAGCCATGTGGAAGAATGATATTCAGACTGTTCCAATAGTAGTAGGAGCAACTGGTCTTATAAAAAAGAATTTACAATCGTATGTTACCGATTCATGTAGCACCATATGAATTGCAGAAGGAGTCATTACTGGGCACATTGCAGGTGCTGCGAAGAGCACTTTTGGCTAACATCTAAGAGTGAAACAGTACTAATTTCATGGACTTTAATCGTACTTTGACTTAGGAATGGGGTCCATTCCTGTCATGGTATTAGAAACCCAAAAGACTTGGAGAAATTAAAAAGAAGAAAAAAATCAGGTGTTTAGTTGATGAAGAATGAGGGGAGTGGCTTGCAATGACTCCAAGCAGAGAAAAAACACAATCTGGCTTGTGCATTCATCAATGTGATAACGACTTCTACTTATGTGAATAACAGTGACTGCTGCTGAGAGTTTTACCGGAAAAGTGATAGTCATAACTGCACTTATTACTAATGTGATAATGACCTGCCTTTCATTACTGCAAAGGTATGCATGCTCAGACACAGGTGATAATTGCTGCACATAACTTGTTGAGTAGGCATTCATTATATTACCTTGTGCAGCTGTTATGTAACACAGAGACTCATTGTTATCAGTAAGAGGAAGACCTGAGTAATTCAGTAAAATAGTATAACACTGAGCCCTTCCTCCCACCTAAATTCTACACATGACTGACAAAGCCAAGAAAAATTCCCAAAATATAACGTAATTCCATGCTGGTAGTAGTTAGCAAGTAATCACCTTTCTCACTCAGGCAACTACCGAGTATAATCAGAAATGCAATAAGCTTAGCCAAAATGTCAGACTTATCTGGCTGATCTGTCTACGAATTAATCCAAAAAGTAGTAATTCTTGTTCTCCCCTACCCATCCCTCTGGATACAATAAACAGTATCCAAGGAAGGTAGACAGAGCAAGATGATTTTCCACATCACAAGAAAAAAGTAGTCACTTATGATCTAAACTAATAGTATATATTATTTCTGTAAGTACTAACAAATCCAGCTAATAGACATTCATTAAAAACATGCAAGATAACAGTTTGATAAGATAAAGATGTATATACAATATTAATATCATAGCAAAAAAGTACAAGTTGTTTAAAAAATATATCTTTATATTTTAATTTATGATGGAGCCACCATGTGGACTACGTTGTACTAAAAGGAACTAATGAGTGAGTCTGTTTCCAAATGGATTTGTATATAAAAGTCATTCAGCAGTATAGCAAACCCAGTCCTTATTAATGCCCACCCCTCCAGGCACATCTAAAGGTCAGTTCGCTGTGCTTTCTCCTATTAACTTGGTGAACTTGGACATACTGTGGCAATTTAACAGCTGCGTCATGTACACTGACAACCCTCTTCTCTTACCTCCCAACACTCAGTGTTGTGAGAGATGCACTTGTATATCCAAATTGGAAGGCACATACTCTCCAGCCAAGAAGGGAATAGCTGGTCAAGAGGAAAAGGTCAACATGCGCACCACACCACACGGAACACATTGCCCTCCAGAACACAACAACAACGTTGCCTTCACATAGAAACACAAACCACACACCCACCTTCAGGGAGGCTGTCAATAAAAATCTACCCAAACAGCAGAGACCTCCAATGCAGAAGCACACTCAACCACCACAACATAACACTAATCACGAGACACACATCTCTCCTCAACAGTGTGCCAGTCAACCAAAGCCCCTAAGGCAAAACAGCATGCCCAACACACTAGTCTTAGGTGACTCGATAGGTGAGGCACAATGATGTCACTCTCAGTAGGTTGAAGTCATTCCCTTATGTGAGAAATATTCAGAAACATTTTGTACACCTGGAAATGGAAACTGTACTAACAAAATTTACATTTAGCATTAGCGTCCAAGGAAGAAAATAATATGCAATTCAGTTTTCACAAAACTGTCCTGTAATGTGCTTCTTTAAGTGCATTGCTGTCTTCCTAACATAATATGCAAATTTGTTCTACAATTACTTTGCAAGTACTAATAAGTTATAATTGCTGTGTGATATGTTTGTCACAGTGATACACTTCCCATACATGTCAAACAGAGCAAATCAGTACTAGTTCAAGCATACCTCTCAACCTCTAAGAGCTAGAAATCTGGACAAAGCCATATACAATGGAAGGATAAAGGGCCAAAAATAAGGCAAAATCTTAAATATTGGTCTTACAAATGTTGAAATTTGATAGACTACATGTTGCATTAGCATAATTTTTTGAAAAGTATGAAGACTAACTCGTACGTCTATCATCATTATCGGATTTCACACACACACACACACACACACACACGCACACATGACACATCACTGTAAGTAGCAGAATAAATCATACAATATTAGAGTATGAATGGTGTATTTAGTATAGGCTGCATGTGACAATGTATAGGACAGTTTTGGAGATACGAGTTTATACAGGGCAAAATATCTAGTGAGGAGTTTAGTGCCAAGAAAATATTAACTTAGTTACAATGGCGTATGAGACAGTGGCACAAAAGCAAGGTCATATAATGTAGAAATGATAAACTTTTGTATAAACATAATCTCTAAAAAGAAGTACAAAATATGTGCTAAGCAAGTAGTAGTTGTACCAACACCAAACAGCAAGCCTTTTCAGGTTAATTGACTGTATTAGTAATATTTGTATTTCTGGTTTACACATAACTGAATTCCCTTAGAAAAACAGTATGAATGCTGCACCAAACTACATATAAATTTACAAGCACGCTTAGTTGGCTGAATACAACTTATAAAATGCATAAATGTACTGCACTAACAAAATGTGTTCCATGGTGCCATCTGTCATCTATCCTAAACCTGCAAAATCATTATAAATCTACCAAATTTTACTGTTTTGTACAGAACATCTCAGCAGCAAAGAAAGTTACATTCATGAGTGAGTACACCCTTTCCTCCAGTAAGGAAAATTCTAAGCAGTGACCCCAGTTGTTTACTGTTCACAAGCATTTCAACTACTCATGGCCAAAAATGTGCAAGTATGCATATGCAACCACAACTGGACACTCGCACACACGCACGTCCGCACAGTCAAACTCTCCGATCGATACGCACCATAGGATGCTTGCATGTACACATACATATGCACACCTACCTTGAATTTTCCACATATACCTTATTTTACCACTGCTGCCTTTTGTATCTGTATGTGTAACAGACATCACTACTATAAAATGTGTGTAATAGCTTTATATTCAGCATTTTACTAGTTTAAAAGACAAGAGCTATTATGTATCCTCATAACAGCACGTTACTAAACAGGGTCAGCAAGTTTTGGTAAACTCTAGTACAGAGTTCCTAATATTATTGAGTAAACGCTATTGAAATAACAGCGGTTACCAATCGCAGCTTACCATAATTGCTTGCATTTTGTGCCACTTAATGGTTTGCACTTGGTGCGGTCATCCCATTCACCCTGAATGTACTATAACTTGAATTGTAGCCAACTTTTAGAATTTTACTTGTAATGCATTAATTTTGGCACAAGAGCATTTTTCTACAGAATGCTTTGCACTGAAGTCATCGCTGTTAGAAAGGAAAATTAAAATCAGACAGTTTCGTATGGGAATTAAAAGAAGATTGAACAAGGAGGGTATGCTGAAATTTGATGAGGAGAAGGAAATAGACAATGATGTAAGCACAATGCGTGGTATGATAGGAAAATCTGTGACTGCCCCTACAGACTAAACCTTGGCCTGAATTTAAAATGCTGGGAATGTCCGTTTAAGTGTGATGTGAAAGTTTTGTTCTGTAACACACTACTAGATTTCTGCAATTACAACAACAGAACAGTTGTACAGTGAAAACCAATGAACACCCACCAGGAAATTACAAACAAGGATGTTTCCAGTACGCCAAGAGTAACGAACCAAGAAACCTCCAACGGTATGGCTAAGTCTTTTGTAAACTAACCCCCATCCCCTACACACAAACAATATTGAAATCACCATTAAAGGTACCAGGACCATACAGGTTTTAAAGCTAAAATCAAACACAACAAAACAAAAGATGCCTACAACTGTCATCTGCAACAACACTACATCCTTGCTAGCTACATGTTACATGAAGTACCCGAGTTCTTGATAACAAAGCAATCAGACTGCACGGACTGCAGACGTGTCTTTACTGTGAACTTTTTACCTTTTAGATCACTGAAGCAAGGCGCTTGTAACAAATTGTCTTATCTTTGTTGGTTAACAAAGTTTCTGACTAACTGATCTTTCATGAGCGAGTGAGCTTAAGCGCTAAAAGCAGCACTAACAGAAAACAAAAGTAAATTACATAGGCAAAACAGCAGCTCTCCAGTGTCTCTACCTTTGTTGTAGTTGTAGCTGCAGATGTTTCAGTGCCTAGGCATATCTCTTCTGTTTGCAGTTTTAATGTCTTACATTTTATGGTAGCCACCATTTACAACAGTTCCGTCACCTAGAATGCAGGCGTAGTTTCCTCCATGGTGCTGCTCTTCCGAGTACAGTACTTGACAGAATTTTTCTCAATAAAGTCCAATATCAGCATCATGTATCTCCATGCTGAAACGTAAGTTGAGAAGGTAACTGACAAAGTTCAGTTACTTTTTCAACTTATTTTTTAACAGTAGAGCTAAAATAGGTCTGTAAAATTACTCGCGCTTGAGGAAGGCACTCAGGTGTAACATCATGGAATTCCTGTCACCTAAGAGAGCGCTCGGATTTAACCACAGAGGTGCTGTGAGACGGTACTCTGGGTTAATGAGTTAATCTTCTTTCCATTCATCACTCACTGATGGGGTTTGGTTCCAAGCCCTTGGAACCGAGGCAGCCTAATACCAAGCTTGCGCCAGCCAAAACCTCTCGAGCTAAGCTTCTATCCATAGTGCCTTTCTCCCTGTTACCTCAGATCTCATTTGCTGCATAGCCTTAAAGCCGTGTTTCAGCCGAGCTCTCAGATAAGTGAAAACTTTTGATATCTCTCAGGATATTTTGTATTTTTTCCTTTCTCTTCTTGTTAATATTGGTATTTCTATAACCTTACAGCTATATTTAGACATTTCACTCCTGTTTTCTACCTGTTTGGTAACCCTTTTAAGTACCATTGGTAATACGGCCTTTTCTCCCTACCCTTGTGGTATTTCTTGAATACCATAGTTGGTATTTTTTTCTGTTTTCCCTTTTAACTAACTAGCGGTGTGTGTTTTTTTTTTTTTTACATATTTTATAGATATAGTGTGTATTTACATAATTTAGACTTGTATAAAGTAGAGTTTGAATTTTTCTTTTAGTCTTCTATCTAGATTGTTGTGTGTGATTTTCATGATGTCTGATAAAAAGGGCACAGCGGGGTTTTAACATTGTACTTCATGTAAGGGGTAAAGTATCTAATAGTGATTCCCATGATGACTGTGTTTATTGTTTGAGGGTGCCCCATCTTTTGGTGCAACCCCTTTGTGTGATTTGTCAAAGTTTCAGTCAGTGCACTTTGAACAAGCACAAAAACAAGTTGGTTCTTAAGGGGCCTACAAGTCGCCCTTTTCAGAGGCCTTTCCTGCGATGGAGGTCTCATCCCCTCCAGTCAAGAACAAGAGGTTCCACTCAGTTCCGTCTTCACCATTGGGTGACCAGGGCAAGTCTTTAAAGAATAAAGTGCCCAAGCTATCTTCGGAGCATAAGTCTACCTCTTCGGCACTGACCTCTTCTGCTCCAGCTATGGCTGTTCCTATGTCGGCGCCAGCTTCGGCTCCGATACTGTCTCTGGCACTGACTATCGACCTTACAACTATTACTACGACTTCAGCACCGAGTGCCATTTCGCACAGTGCACGCCTTCGATGCCTATCTCAGCAGTTACGACTGAACCTTCTGTGACGGCTCCGAGTGGCCCTTTGGCATCGAGCCCTTTTACGATCCCGATAACGATTTTGACTCCACTGCTTCCGATCTCTAAACTTGAGATATCTGTGCCGGTAGATTCCACACCACAGACCCAATACTCTCTATCTACAGACCCATTTCTAGGGCAGGTGTACAGTCTGTTCCTAGAACGACCTGACTCCTCGTCTGGAGTATCCACTAGATCCACCAGGACCCTTTTCCAACTTGATATTGTGCGTCTTGTGGACCAGCTGTTGACAGCCAGGGGGATACCCACCCCTTTTAGGACCCATCCTCCTGCAGGACTTGGGTTGACTTCTCCACGAACTCCATTCTACTCTCCTCCTTTGACCATATCAGCTCCAAAGCCATCTGCTCTAATGTCCTTTTCAGAGCCCCCCATCTCGAAGCCTGTAGTGGACTTCACTGGGGCTCCGGGACTGTCCCTTTGACCTTCAGTCCCTGCTGAACCGGGCCTTCCTCAACCCTGTGATTGGGCTGCAGGCTCTTCTGTATGTGGCACGGTTCTGTCCTCTGTGCCAGGAGTCCTCTCTGCACTGATCCTGCTTGAGACTCCATCCGCGGGAGCAGATTCGATGGACCGAGGTGTGACCCTGGTTCTGAGGTTGTCCTCTGTTCTGGGCTCCCATCCCTCTTTGGGCAGACCTGCTCTCTGAGCTATGGAGAGGGCATTTGCTTCTGGAAGCATTCCGCCGACGTCAGAACCCCAGACCTCCTTTCCCTCTAAGCTACAGCTGTCACAAACCACCTCCCCTGGACACTGTGTAGGAAAGCTACAGGACCCTGCATTGCAGGGTGCTCCCTCTTCTGAGTTCTCCTCAGAAGCACCCACTGAAGAGCCCCCACGGAAGAGATCGTGCACGATGAAGCACGTAGACTCCCCTGAAGAGCCTCTAACAGAGGACACATATTTCGATGACTGTGAAGGGTCCCCACGGTCACCCCCTGATGATGTCTCCTTTGGAGACATCCTTGAGATGTTGAAACAGAGGGATGATTAGAAGCCCACTAACCCTTCTTCCGAGATGTCCGTGTTTCTACAGGCTTTCCGTGCCTGGCCATCTACCTCTTGGGTGACACCACCTGCAGACAAACTAGTACAGCTTGTGGTGCAGCACGCTTGGAAGAACCCTGATTCTGTTGAGTCAATCCCTCGGAGACCTGACAAGATACTTTCTCCCTCTGAGGAAAACCCACATTGGTCCAGAGGTTTACTAGTCGATGCTATGGTGGTGGCCACGGCCATGAAAAAGGATCTTGCCAAAGAGAGTCATACTGTTCACCTGCCCAACAGAGAGTCCTGGGCCGTGGACAGATTAAGGAAGTGAGTCTTTGCTTCAGCGACCTTTGCCACACGGTCTCTGAATACTTGGCACATTTTACGAGGCTCCAAAAAGACTTGGTTTCCAAACTCGCAGGACAGGTGTCTGATGAGGTAAGGGATAGGGTTGCCTCGCAGCTAATAACTCTGGAATCTATCTCCAATTCATCCATGAGGTTGCTCTCACATGCAACCAAAGGGGCGACCAGAGCTCTGGGTTTAGGCATAGTTAAGAGACGCCATGCCTGGATGCGCCTCTGTGACTTCACGGACCCTTTCAACTCTTCCTTCCGGAATGCTCCCATCAAAACATCTTCCCTTTTTGGTACCAAGATGGACACCCTGGCCAGGTATGAGCAGGATGGTAAGACCCTGTCTGCCATTGGTCTACATTTTTCCAATTCTCAACATTCCTTTTCCAGGAACCAGAGGAGTGGCAAAATGTGGCACAAAAAAATCTCAGGGTCCTTTCCATGCCACACGTGGTGATGATACCCCCAGGGGCAGAAGGGATAACAATTCCAGAAGACGCCCAGGGACCCAGGGATTTTTTTCTTTGGGCACCCTTATCAACACTCCTGAAGAGCGGCCCGATTGCTTTCCTCTGGAAGCAGTCGGGGGTCATTTCTCTCTGCATCAAGCTGCCTGGCATTCAATAACCACTGATCGTTGGGTGTAAATGGTCATAGCCAGAGGTTACACCATTCCCCTTATCACTTATCCAAAACTTCCAACAAAACATCCCGATGTTCCACCCAGTCAAAGGTAAGAAGCAGCTTCAGAAATAAACAAGCTGTATCAAAAAAGTCATCCAATTAGTCCCACCAGACCAATACAGATCCAGATTTTACCCAAGATTCTTTTTGGTGCCTAAAAAGACGGGACTGGAGACCCATTCTGGATCTCAGCAATTTGAACAAGTCTGCTGTCCAAATGAAATTCTGGATTTTCACAATTCACTCCATTCTCCCTTTTATAGGGGAAGGCGATTGGATGTGCTCGATAGATCTCTGGGATGCGTATTACCACATCAAAATGGACAAATGCTCCAGGAGTCTACTTCACTTCCGGCTAGGAGCCAATCATTACCAGTTTCGTGCCCTGCTGTTCGGACTCTCTACAGCCCCCAGAGTGTTCACAAAGTGCATAGCAGTGATTACAGCTCACTTGAGACTACAAGGATTCCGGGTGTTTCCATACTTGGATGATTGGCTCCTTACCGCCCCCACCAAGCATCTTCTGGTAACAGTCCTGCAATACACTCTTTTACTGGCGAAACTTTTGGGGATAACTATATAAACTGGGAGAAATCCAACCTTGCTCCAGTCCAGAACTTAGAATTCATTGGAGCAGTCTTCATTACCTATTCTTGTCTGGTGTCACTCTAAGCTCTCAAACTTCAGAGATTGAGGCTCCAGCTCCAGGTGATACTCTGTCAAAATAAAGTCTCAGTGAGGGAGGTTCTTCAGGTTTTAGTATCCATGGCAGCTTCCATACCAATAGTGCCTGTTGTGAAACTGCATATGCGAATACTTCAATGGCTTCTACTTTTTCAATGGTTTCCAAATTACCACTCTCTGTTTTCAAATTCAGCTAACCAATTCTTGCAAGCAGGACCTTCTTTGGTGGATGAGGCAAGAGACAAAACTTTGGAGCCGTCTATTCCAGCCCAAAGCCATTGTGACTATGGATGCTTCCCTGATAGGGGGGGGGGGGGGCACATCCAGGGAAAGACAGTCCAAGACGCATGATCCATGTTGAAGGCCAACCTGCATATCAACTTTCTAGAACTGAGAGCGGTGCTGTTAGCGTTGCAAGCATTCCAACCTGTTCTCCCTTTTGGAACGATTGCAATTCAGTCAGACAACATGTCAGTAGTCTGGCATATAAACAAGCAAGGCAGAACCAAGTCCTATCCCCTGTGTCAAGAGGCCATGAGCATTTGGCAGTGGGCAATAGGTTCCAACTGCTTTCTGATAGCAATGCATATCCCGGGGATTTCCAACGTGATTGCAGACAAATTGAGCAGATGTATTCTCCTGCCTCACAAGTGGTCCCTCAATCCTGACATAGTGGCAGAAATTTTCAGCCATTGAGGCTAGCCTTGCTGCGATCTATTTAACTCCCCATCAAACAACAAATGCAGCAGCTATTTTGCTCTATTCCCACCACAGGAAGAGTCCCCAAGGGATGCTCTGATTCACGATTGGCCCATGGGACTGCTATATGGCTAGCCCCCCATTCCTCTGATACCCCACTTCATAAAGAAAGCTGTTCGATTGAAATGCAAAGTGATTCTCATAGCCCCCTTTTGGCCTTGACAAGTTTGGTTCCCCTTCCTTCGGCCTCATCTGTTATGTCGACCGTGGATTCTAGATCCTCTTCCAGACCTGATTTCTCACTCCCAAGGGTTGAGTCACCCAAACCTATCCAGTCTCAAGCTGACAGCTTGGTTTCTCCACTTCCGTTACTCACCAGGCAGGATGACCTTACCTCACCTATTCATGACATTATTTTGGCCTCTCATAAACCATCTACTAGAAGACTATATCTAGACAAATGGAAAAGGTTCTTTATTTGGTCAAAGAAAAAGATGCAAGATCCATACTCTGCTCCAGTCACAGCAGTTTTACAATATGTATCTAAATTCTTCACAGATGGAGCCACAGCTTCTACCATACGACTACATCTAGCAGCTATTTCTGACTATCATAATGGGTTGGATAATTCTTCCCTCATCTAGGTTCGGTTATGCAAAACTTTTCTTAAAGGGGTATCTCAGATTAGGACTCCAATTAGACATCCTATAGAGCCATGGGACCCCACGTTAGTTCTTCAGTCCTTAGCTCAACCCCCTTTTGAGCCTGCAGCAAAGTGTGACCTCAAATTCTTGTTGTGGAAATATCTTTTCCTGGTAACCATCATGTCAGCCAGACGAATTTCTGAGCTTCAGGCATTATGCACCAAAAGGCCCTCGCTAATCTTCCACAAGGACAGAGTATCACTCCGGAAAAAAACATCTTTCCTCCCCAAAGTTGTTTCAGACTTTTTCATCAGTCAGACCATTGATTTGCCAGTATTTTTCCCAAATTTTTCCAATAAAGGGGAATAATGTCTACATTCCTTGGATGTGCACAGACAACTGAGATTTTATTTAGACAGGACGAAAACAATACATAAAACTGACCAACTTTTTATTTCCTTCTCTGGGTCTAGAATGGGAAATTCTGTCTCCAAGCTCACTTCATCAAAATGGTTAAGGGACTGCATATGCTACATTTATTCACTTGCAAAAAAAAAAAACTATGCCACAGAAGGTTAAAGCCCATTCTACCAGATCTATGGCAACGTCTGTAGCCTTCCATTCCAGAGCTTCTGTGGATATCTGTGCGGCAGCCACTTGGGCTAAGCCCCACACTTTTATCAATCGTTACAAATTGGGTGCGGTCTCCAGATGGAGAGCTGCCTTCGGCTCAGTGGTGCTCAGGAATGTTGTTCCATAAGGGCTGCCCAGGGAGCACAAGGTAGCTGGGGCTTCTGTCCCATCAGTGATGAATGGAAAGAAGATCAACATCATCAGATAAAGAAGTTATGTCTTACCATAACGTTCCATCTGTGTTGTTGATCTTCTTTAATTCATCACTTCCCACCCTCCTTCCCTGCCAAAGGCTCCTGCGGGATACTTTGGGTTCAAGTGGTGAGTTAGGGCATTTGCACAGAAATGGCCTCTTCTTTACTAGTACAAGATGGGCAAACTCGATCTGAGGTAACAGGGAGAAGGGCACTATGGGTAGAAGCTTAGCACGAGAGTTTTTGGCTGGTGCGAGCTTGGTATTAGGCTAACTCGGTTCCTAGGGCTCAAAACCGAACTCCATCAGTGATGAATGAAAGAAGATCAATAACACAGATGGAAAGTTATGGTAATACACAACTTATTTTTTCGTTCAAACACACTTTCGCTTAAATGGGAGCAATTAAGTGAGTTTCGATAATGTGTAAATTCAATGTGTCGAAGTAGACCCATATGAATATATAAAATTGTGTACATTGTATCAGGTAAACTAAGCTGTGTCATTAAAGGATAATTCAAAAGAAAAAACAATTGATGAGGTATGGGACATGCATGTGAGTACTGATATGTGATAGGTCAAACAAGGGAGGAGGGTGAGGAATCAGTACAGGGAATGTAGCCAGAAGTGAGTTGCTGTATAGGTAGAAACACGAGTAGATTGTGAAGCCATTGTTACAAATGGCTAAGACTGTAAAAACTAAGGTGAAGAAAATGAATTGGCAGAGAAGTGAGAGACAGGGACTGAGATGGATCATGTGCTATAAGTGTGATATGGCAATGTGAGTTAGGAACCTGTGGGTAGAGGTGGGTACATAGCCTGTAGGAGGATTTCGTATTATAAGCTGATGTACATTAGCTGAAGAGGGTGATTGGTGAGGCCAGAGCTAGTGTCTACCATTTGTAGGCAGACAGATGGGTCTTGGATTGACATAGTGAGACTGGGAGAGTAATCAGCAGAGCAGTTTTAAACATAAAAGTAAGCATGGAAAGTAAGTATAGAAGGGGGTGCAATTAAAGAGATACAATCCTAGATGGAAGGTGAAGAGTGAAGGAAATAGACAAAACATGCAAGAAGACAGCAAGCATGTCAGATGCTGAAGGAATAGAAGAGCCTAACAAGTACATGATAGACTAGTGGCTCAGTTGCCTGAATGAGCTGACTGAAGTGATAGGAATTTGGTGGCCACTGCCGTCTTGCTTGTTTTAGGGGGAGGGAGGTGACTTTGGCTTGCTACAAGTGTGATATCTAGCAGGAGTACTAGGTAATGTTGTTCCATATCACTGTTGCAATATTTATCATCTCTGGGTTCTCCTGCCAAGGATAGTCCAGAGGCCTCCAAAACGTGACCTACATGGAAAGATTAAAGGCCTTTTGTCTGTACGGTGTATGCTACAGGCTGCTGAAAGGTGACCTGTGCCTGGCCTAAACAGCGATCTCTGACCCTGATCTAATGGAAATGCATCATGTCCGCAAATCAAACGGGACAGGAGTTGCTCGCTGCAGGGATCTCAACCTAGCATGTGACATAAACAGAACATGTTTGGGGGGGGGGGGGTTTCCCAGAGATTGTTGATGCTCTGGAATAGACTCCTACTTCACATGAAGCAGAGCTCCTCAATGACCCTATTTAAGCACAACCTTGACAATTAGATGGGACACTGCAAATTCACCCCGGGGGTGGTGACTGTGTCCCTCATGGACAGGGGCAGTTGGTGCTCAACACTGAATCTGAAGTTGTTTTCATTTGCTCTTCAACTTGAGGGACTCTCAAATGGCACATATCCGACTCGGCTGCATATTCCAGCATTGGATCCAAAGTCCAAGCTCCTCCTCTACCCACAATGCCCCTGTCTCCCTCCTCCCCACAGATCTCATTTGCCGGTCATTAAAACAGCAGCATGGTTCCTTTAGTTCCAAGCTCCATTTAGCAGTAAGTGGTTACATTTTGTTTTGTTTTTTTTCTTCTCCTTTTTTGGTATCTTGTCACCTTATCTTCTTTTTGCCCTATCCTATCTCTGTGTGCTTGGTGTCAGTTAAAAAAAAAAAAAAACTCTCTATTTCCTTTACTTGTGGTGTGTGTGTGTGGTGTGCTTCTTTCCTGTTGTCATGGCTGATACCCCCAAGCCAGGCTTCAGGAAATGTGCATTGTGTGGCCATAAGCTTTGATGGGCACACTCTGCATAGTCTGTCTGGGTGTACCTCACCTGGATTCCTCCTACTCGATCTGTGTGGGTTTCAACCCCCGCACTTTGATCAACAGGAGGAACAAACTGATTCCTAAGGGCCTTCTTCCACCTCCTTCTGAGACCTCTGCTCCTTCCTCTGCCCTGGCTTCTGGGACTCAGCCTCCCACCAAGAAGCCTGGGGATGGGGAGAAGGCTCGAACCAAGGAGCGGGATGGCCTGGGAAGTGGTCCCCTGACTGCTCTTCCTCGGCCGAGCCCCCAGCCAACTCCCGAGGATCTGGAGCTTTCCTCAACTCTAGTCGCCTCATTTTTCACCGGAGCTGGAGACTTCCTGGGCTCACCCCCCCGCCTCCCCTTGGTGCCACTTCAGGCCCGGGTTGGTGGCTTTTTCCATCCAGTCCTCTCAGAGCCTACCTGAAGCCGAGGTGGACAGGATGATGTGAAAGTTTATTCGGACCCAGATTCAGTTAGGAGTCTTGCCAGCTCCTTCCCCTCTGGGTCTGGGATCATGCAGTCCATTTTTCTCCCCATTATGCCTCCTCCGATCTGACTTCTGGCTTTGGAGTCATCTGGTCTGAGGTTTCCCGGGGTCGAGGGGTCAGTGGCGATGGGTCTTGGTACCTTGACGCTGACCATTTCCCTGAGTGGTTTGTCTCGGTTATTTTCAGAGCCGACCGACTATGTGAGCCCATAGTCTCAGTGTTGTGTCTGAGGGGATGCTGCCGACTTCAAGGCTTTCAGAGTCAGCCCTCCCACTCGGAGCATCTGTTCCGGCTCACCTCTTGATGCAAGGAGCAGCGGATCAGACCTTGACTGTGACAACCTATAGGATCCGCTCGCTGTATGCCTTTGAAGTGATGCAGAAGGTCGTCTTGGCACCTTCAAGACCCTTGACGCTTTCCTCTTCTGAGTCCATCCTGGCTCCATTTTTTTCTGGCCTGGAGTCTGCCATCCTGCCCCCTCAGGGACAGTTTGTCATCACTTTGCTCTCCCTGAAGCTTCTGAGTCGTCCTCGAAAGAGCACATGCAAGAGGAGGTACTTGGACTCCCCAACGGATTCCCTCACTGAGGATACCGACTTAGAGGAAGGGGAGGGTTCCCCTCCATCATCTCCGGAGGATGTCTCCTTTGGAAACATCATGGAAATCCTTCAACAACGCAGTTGGTGGTCTACCCAGAAGCCCAACCCAGATGAGTTGGTATTCCTGGAGGCATTTGGCACAGGGCCTTCTGCCTCCTGGATGTCCCCTCCCACAGATCCTCTAGTGGACCTGATTTCTTCTAGGGCATGGAAGGAACCGGATACGATTGAGCCTATCCCCAGGTGCACAGACAAGGTACTCAGTGCTCCTTCAGGCAGACAATCCTGGTTGAGGGGTACCCAATCAATGCCATGGTGGTTGTGGCAACTACCAAAAAATTGCTTGAACAGGAGTCCAGCAATCCAACACATTCTGCCAATGGTCTGTACACTCGCCTATCCTCTGGCAGGATATACAGAAGCCTGCATTGTAAGGCCACCAGACTAAATAAAAGTTTGTTTCCACTTTCCGTTAGACTGTTTAACTCTTGGGAAAAACGAACCATGACATTTGTTACATAACTAGCCTATCAAGGGACTTATTTTATGGATGTGCAATAACTTAAGTGCAATACTAAGGTAGCTCACCTACACACTGAAGTACTGTAAAGTGCAATATACAAACTGTGCAATAATTCAGTCTAATCATAGATATGCTGCTATTGTTTCAGTTTTACTTTGACAATATTACCTTCATATTGTTCATTGTCTCCTGTTCTGGGATGAGTGTGGATCACTGCTGTCCTACTTTACTTACAAATTGCTACTTATTAAATTTCTACTGTGATATTTTATTAATTTTTCTCTGTCTATATGTGCAACTGCTTCCTGCATTGAGAATGAAGCATTGTCATTTCATTTAGCTACACTGCTGTGTAGCTCTGAATGACAGTAAAGTTTTCTTTGACTTGACTTTGATGTTATCAGACTGCAGGGGGACCTAGTTAAAGAGGTTATTGAGTCTGCCCCAGGGTCCATGTCGGCAGAGGAGAAGGCTTTTTCTTCTCACGTGGCCACCCTTACATCTATCTCCAGTACGTCCATGAGACTCCTGTCACATGCTACCGAGGGTGCCTGTAGGGCTGTGGGAACAGGTGTGGCCAATTAGGCAACATGCGTGGCTTTGTGCTTTTTTGAAGTCCTTCAAGGCATCTTTCACAAATGCCCCCTATGATGGTTCCACCTTGTTTGGGAAAACAGTTTGTGACAACTTAGTTCAGAATGGGAAAGATGGGAAAACCTTGTCTGCCGTTAGGATCTGCTTCTCGACCCCACAATGATCCTTCTCAAGGAATCAACATGGGGTATGGAAGATGTAGTTTCGGAAGTCTCAAGGCTCTTCCCAAGATGCCCAGGATTCGCCTTCCCCCAGAGGTAGAGGAGGATACGATAGACACCTCCCTCGTGGCAGAGGGGGTCCGAAAAATCAAGGGTCTCAGGATTCCTTCCCGGACAGACCCTTCCAGCAACCATGAGGGGTTGCCTGACTGCTTGTCTCTAGAGGCAGTTGAGGGGCAATTATCTCTGCACCCAACAGCCTGGGCGTGAATAATAGATGATTGTTGGGTTCTTCAGATCATATCCAGAGGCTATTCGATTCCCTTTCTACATCCCCCAGTTCCACCCAGATACCTCCCAGATGTGCCACCCGGTCAGTGGGAGGAGACAGCCACAGAAATTGCCAGGCTGCTTGAAAAATGAGTCATCCAGCCCATCCTCCTAGATCAGTCCTGATCCAGCATTTATTCCAGGTTGTTTTTGGTGCCAAAGAAAACGATGACTTAAGACCTATTCTGGATCTTTCAACTCTGAAACTGTCAGTTGCCAAGACGAAGTTCTGGATGGTCACCCTTTAATGTATTCTGCCCTTCATGCAGATGAATGACTGGATGTGCTTGGTGGACCTCCAGGACGTGTACTACCATGTCAAGATGGACAGCCGCTCCCAGAAGTTTCTCCTCTTCCGGCTGGGAGCCAACTACTTTCAGTTCAGAGCGCTCCTCTTTGGGCTCACCACTGCCCCCCCGGGTGTTCACCAAAGTGATTGCAGTAATGGCTGCTCACCTGCGGCTGCTGGGGTTTCAGGTCTTTCCCTACCTGGACGATTGGCTCATCTCTGCTCCCTCCAGGCATTGACTGATTCAAGCCAGGGACAATCTACTGGACGGCACAGTGGTGCAGTGGAAGCTTTGTCGCTTCACAGCAAGAGGTTCTCTAGTTCGATTCTTGGCTAGAGTGCCTTCTGTGCAGAGTCTGCATGTCCTCCTTGTGTTCATGTGGGTTTTCTCCGGGTACTCCAGTTTCCTCCCACGTTACAAAGACATACAGCTGGAGTATTTCTTCCTGGGCCTCTGCTGAAAATTGACTTTGTTCCAAGTCAGACTTTCCCAGTAAACAGATGTTAAATAAAATAAAATCCACTTCACATTGACCATTTCCTGGGCATAACCATAAACCTCAATAGGTCTCAGCTGGTACCTGTGCAGTTAGTGAACTTCATAGGAGGCCTGATAGATACTATGCAGGGCAGGGTGTTTTTACCTCAGGACAGACCGTTATCACTCTGTCATCATGTGCTTTACATTCTTCAGCCCAACCTCCCCCGGTGGGTTTAGTTCTTCAGGTGTTGGGATCCATGGCAGCCACAATCGCTCTCATTCCAACTGCACGTCTTCATTTGAGAGTTCTGCAATGGACTTTAGCTGTTCAGTGGTCCTTGCTAGACTTTCCATTGTCACACCCTGTTCATCTATCCTGTGTTTGCAAGTACTCCCTTAGTTGGTGACTCCAGTGCCCAGATCTCCTCCAGGGTCATCAGTTCGTTCTTCCTTCCCCTGCGATCACGGTGACCACTGATGGCTCCCTGCTCGGGTGGGGTGGGGGAATTGCATGGGAAGGGTGGTCCAAGGCACATGGTCATCCCTGGAGACCAATTTGTACATCCGTGTCCTGGAGATGAGGCTGGTGCTTTTGGTGTTGCAGATTCTCCATGCCTTTCTTCCTCCGGGGACTGTTGCCATCCAGATGGACAATACGTCGGTAATATTTTACATCAACAAATGGGAGGACCAGATCTTACCCCCTTTATCACGAAGCCATGAGATTGTGGCAATAGTTAATCTCCACTGGCTGTTTTCTGGTAGTAATGCACATTCAGGGGAGGTCCAACATTTTGTCAGACAGGCTCAGCAGTTCTATTCTGATGCCTTACGAGTGGTCTCTGAATCCTTCAAGAGCAAAAAGGATCTTTCTAAAGTGGGGTCACCCTTGCTACAATCTCTTTGCCTCTCCTTCCAACGTGAAGTGCAGCAAGTATTTTGCTCTGAACTCCCCTCTGGGGGAGTCCCCCAGAGATGCTCTAGTTCGTACTTGGCCCTCCAGTCTACTGTATACTTATCCTCCGCTCCCTCTAATTCCCAAGTTCATTTAGAAAGCTCGACAGCTGGGGAGCTCAGTTCCTTATTGCCCCTTTCTGGCCTCACCATGTTTGGTTCCCCACTATGTCGTTTCATGTAAGGTGTCCCCCTTGGATGCTAGATCCAGTTCTGGATCTGATTACACATCCCTCAGGGATGCCTCACCCAGACTTAGTCAGCCTGAAGCTCACGCCTTGGCTGCTCCAGTTCCCGTAATAGCTAGGGCTCCCAGGTTGTCTTCCTCTTGTTAAGAGGATCTTAGTAGCAGCTCACAAATCCTCTACCAGGAAGGTTTATTCGAGTAAATGGAAGCGCTTCTCGATCTGGGATTCTCAACATGATCTGGATCCTTTCACTGCACCAATCTCAGCCATTTTGGAATTTTTGGCAGACATTTTTAATAATGGAGCTAGTTTCTCTACAGTTAATGCAACTGGCAGTGATTTCTAACTTTCACATTGGTGAAAATTTGGCATCATTGGCTTCCTCTAAGCTTTGTAAGGCCTTTTTGAAAGGTACCTTTCTTCTGGGGTCCCCAATTAGGGACCCAGTGCCCCCTTGGGATCTTACCTTTGTGTTGCAGGCCTTGGTCTCTTCTCAGTTCGAGCCAGCAACCACAGTTGATTTGCAGTTTCTTTCCTGGAAGACTGCTTTTTGGTAACTATTACTTCAGCCAAGAGAGTTTCTGAGATCCAAGCCTTATCTATCAAAACCCCCCATTATGTGGTCTTTCATAAGGATAAGTACCAATCCATCCTTTCTACCCAAAGTGGCAACTGAGTCTAATATTAACTAGGTCATTAATCTAGTAGTTTTCTTTCCATATTTCCAGAATAAAGGAGTATAAATTGCACTTGTTTGATGTTCACAGTCAGTTGCGCTTTTATTTACATAGAACAAAATCCTTTCGTAAGTCAGGCCAACTCTTTGTGTCCTATTCCAAACCTTTCTTGAGTAAGCCTGTCTCTAAAGTCACTATTGCTCGATGAATTTCTGAATGCATTTCCTTGACCTATTGAGCCAAAGGGTTATCTTCCCCAGGACATGTCTGGGCGTATTCTACCAGGTCTTTTGCTACGTCTGCATCCTTCTGGTCTAGGGTTTTCTTAGATGATATTTGCTGTGCGGCTACCTGGGCTTCATCTCGCATGTTTATCTCCATTATAAATTGGATATTCCTTCCAGGGGCATGGCATCCTTTGGCTCAGCCGTGCACTGGAATATCCTTCCATGAGGGCTACCCAGGGTTGTCTCCCTCAGGTTGAAGAGCAAATGAAAACAACAACTTCAGCTAAATAAGTTATGTACTCCCCATAGAGTTCCATCTGAGTTTTGCTTTTCATTTGTCTTAAACCGTCCCTCCCCCCCTGCCTTGTGTGGGCTGTACCAGATGAAAGAGTCATAGTCCCTCTAGTCTGACAAAAATATTTCCCTTCATAAGTCTTTTCTTGGTAGTGCCATTTTTGTAGGCATGTAGTGTACTTGTGGTTGCAGCTGCTTTTCTGCAACAACCTCGATCTTAGGGGAGGAGGGAGACAGTGGCATTATGGGTAGGGGAGGAGCTTGGACTTTGGATCCGATGCCGGAGTATGCGGCCAAGTCGGATCCGTGCCGAATCAGAGTCCTTCAGGTTGAAATCAAATGAAAAGCAACAACTCGTATGACACATTATGGTGAGTGCATAACATATTTTTCACTCTAACAATGACCATCTAACCATGGTCAACTAGGGAACAAGGGTATTACATGGCTAGGCATGTTAAGGCCCTAGGGCCCTTAGCCAAGTGACCTCCTATGACTCTTTGAACGTATGTCTGGCCAGTATACCATAGTCTTTTACCTAGGGAGTATAGTACGTCAGATGTATGCTCCCCACACAAGTATAGGGCATAAAGGTAATGTAAGTACGCTTCCAACTCAGAACTTTATAGCCACCAGTCTGAAAGCCATTATTTTACCCAAGTCTAAACACCCTTCACTTTACTAGTTATATCAAACCTACGTCTCTCGGATAAGTACCTCGTTGTGGTCCTTTTTCTTACATTGTTTAGTGGGTTACATGTCATCCAAAAATGGGAAGTGTCAGTGTGGGAGGAAGATTTCCTCTAAAGACTGCCACAATAGGTGTGTCGCATGACCATCTGTCAGGCTTTTGTACCCAAGATATTGTGTAGCCACCTTTCTTCCCTCTCCATTTACTTTGAGAACCAATGCGCAAGCTTTTGGCCCCAGGTACAATGGCAGAATCTGCTCATCTCGATGTACAGTAGTCACTCAAAAAGAAGATCAAGAAGTCTAGGCCGGAGTCTGTTGCTGTTCAGCCTCTACTGGACATCTCTTTTGAGGTGTGTGAGAACCCAGTCTGGCATTGCCATCAGTTTCTTCTGCTGCGACCTTCTTGAGGCTTTGCACTTCCTCAGAGGCCATGCAGATGTCCACTGTGGACATTGAGGGGGAACCACAGCTGGTTATTTTAGAGGGGCCTAAAGGGATTAATCAGATTCTTGTCAGGGAAGAAGTGCAGGGGTCCAACCCCTCCGCGTTTTGTTAGAACAGAAGTCTCAATGAAGAAAAGACAGGAAACTAAGCAGCACCAAGGGATCCACAGAGGGAATGGCAGGACTTCATGCAAGGCTTGTTCAATGCCTTGATGACATTGAAGTCTTCTCAAGTGGTTTCAATTTCTGCACCTGCTTGGTTTTCTACCCCTAAGAGGGTTAATGATCCAAAGTCTTCGATCAAGGATTCTGACTCTCTGACTCCTTAGCTTGTTTTACTCAACTATGGGTTTGAGGAGGAGGAATCTTTCAGTCGTGCTTCTCATTTAGAGGAGCTTACCTTCGGGGAGAAGAATTCTGCATGCGATTGAGCATTTCAAATGAGAGTGCTCCAGGTTTCAGAGGTCCAGAAAGATATTCAAGTTGTTTACAAATGGACTTTCCTAAACCTTCATCTGTCCTCCCTTTGTTGGCTGCTGTGTTGGACACCTCTGCTACTTCTCTAGGATTACATTCTCAACCTCCAGCTCCTAAGAAACCTGATAGGTTCTATAAGGTGCCGGATGCCTGCAAGTTCTTATACAAGACCACTTCCTGTGATCCTGCAGTAATTTCTGTATCTACTGATATACCTTGTAGGCTGCTAACCTTCTTCCAAGCTACTGCCTTCAGATAAAGACTGTACAGCAATGGCGAGGATTGTTAAGAAGGTATAAATTTTAGCGAATTTAGCCGTTAGGACTATCCATTACAAGACTATTATGACAAAGTGTATCCTGTGTCCTCCTTCCCAGACAGGAAAGCTTATTTCTGATATTCCTGTCTCTAAGGGCAGGGCCTTAGCTCTCTCCTTACTCAGTTCCACTTCTCAGGTTGCCTGTCACCCTTATCAAATGCAGCTGATGCATCTTCTAGGGCTGCTGCCTCCGGCTGTGTGATGAGGCTCTATTGGTGGCTTCTGTTTTTTAATTTCTCCAAGTCTTTTGAGTTTATAATACCATGATGAGAATGGACCCCATTCCTAACTCAAAGTACATGAAATTAGTATTGTTTCAATCTTGGATGTTAGCCAGAAGTGTTCTTCGCAGCACCCATAATGTGCCCAGTAATGACTCCTTCTACAATTCGTATAGAGTTGCACATATTGGTAACATATCCGAGTATGATTGTAAGTTTTTTTTTTTTTTTTTTTTTTTTTTTTTTTATAAAAAGAACTGTCTGGGTATCCTTCTTCCACATTGTCCTCATTTTCGCTTGCAAATCCTGGTATTTTAGAACTTTGTCTCTATATACATAAGACACTGCAATCACTGGGTGTAGAAATGTCAGTAATCAATCCTACTTTTGTCTTCTTTTCATGGACTACTGTATCTGGTTTTCTCACATCTATTTTTTGAACTATTTGTAGTGGGTGATCCCATGTCATATAAATTTCATCATTTTCTATGAAGCTTTGTGGCTGTCATTTCCAATGGTTTTCAGCCACTTCAGTGCCATAAGGTTTGCAGAATCCTCAGTGCAACAGTCTTGCCACATTATTATGCCTTTTAGTATACAGTCCTTCTGTCATTAGTATACATACATACATACAAATATTTCAAGCTCTGGCATTAATGCCCTTCTAGTTTGCCAATTTATCAAAACAATTGTTGGCATAATAAGTGTCCAGGCTGTTCTTAAAAATATCTAAACTAATACTTGCTTTAATATAATTTGGTAGTCTGTTCAGCTACTCTGTCAGAGGAACTAATTAGTACATTTCTCATTCCTATAGAATCTTCTACATAGGTTGTCTGATGTACTTTTTGATAACCCTAAACATTCCCAGAGGTAGTTGTCTCTAAATGCCCTACAGACCTGAGTAAGATTTCCTCTTAGATATCTGTAAGAGGCGCTGAACAAGTTCATATGTTTTAGTCTTTTATAATAACTTCAATTTTCACATCCATGGATGTCCTTGGTGAATTTCCGCTGTATTCTTTCCAGTTTACTCATGCTTGTTTTCTTATAGGGTTTCCATATTGTTATTCCATACTCAAGTTTGAGTCTAATGTAACTAACAATGACTTAATTATTTTTGATTTCCTAGACTTTATAAATCTTTTTGTACAATCTACGGTTGTATATGACTATCATTAACCAATTGGTTGATATGATTAGAAAAAGTCATAGCTGATTATACCTATATACCCAGGTCCTTAAATGAGTCTACAGTTTCAATTGCTGTGTGCTGTATTAAATATTCACCTTTCAATTTGTCTCCCAAATCTCATATGCTTAGTTTTTTATGTATTTATCAGCATATTATTCTCCTGTGCCCAAATGGTCAATTTAGTTAAGTTATTTTGCAGACATGCCTCATCTGTAACGCATGTAATCAGTTTACCCAGTTTCAAGTCGTCTGTATATAGACTGTAGAACACCTCAGATGAAAAAGTTAAGTCCGAAAGATACAGTCTAAACAAGTAAGGGCCTAGGACAGAGCCCTGTGGGACACCTTGACTGTAACCAAGGATTTCACCTGTCCAGTTGCTATTTGAAACTTACAATGTCCTATTTGTAAGCCATGCATCTGTCCATCTTATCAAGAGTACATCACTACCTAATTATACTAATTTATTGATCAGTATTTTGTGGTATGACCCTGTCAAATGCTGGTTAAATCTATATAAATTACATCACAACACAAATTTTCATTCATAGCTGCTGTTATATTGTTATAGAACATCATGTTACAGGTAGTAATAGATCTGTTTTCAACATATGCATGCTGTTATATGGTTTCAAGTCCCAACCTATCCAGTTCTGACAATAACTTATCCAATATTACCGTCTCCATTATTTTCCCACAACATGAAAGTAGACTTAAGGATGTGTATGACTCTGGGTTTGTCCTACTCCTCTTTCCCTTAAAGACAGGTTTAATGAGTGCATGTCTCCAATCTTGAGGAATCTCCCCATATTTATATGACCTAGTGAATAACGGGTATAATGGTAAGTTCTTGCTGAAGTCTTCTCAGGTCATTGTTACTAATTCCATCTCCTCCCTGCGCTTTGTTTGGATCCAGTTTGCTCAGTTCTTTTTAATATAGTCTAATTTTATTCCTGTATCTTGGGTTACCTGGATGTCACTAGGACAACTTATCACCCTTTTTGTGGAGCCAAACTGTTTTGCATAAGATTTTGTAAATATATCTATAATCTGTTGTGTCTGAGAATAAATTTTAGAATCTGCACACCGTTTATCAATTTCTGTGTCTTTACTCCTTCCACATCTTATGCATCTATGAAAAGGTTTCCTATTATGCTCAATATCTTTATATAAATTTTCTTCAAAATTTTCTTGATCTTGTCCCACACTATGCTTAATCTGTTTGTCCAGCTTGTTTATTTCAGTTTTCAAAGTTGTAGTTTGACCTCTCTTCCATTTCTTATATTTTTTGTCTCTCACCTTAATCGGATATCTTGTTCTTATGGAAATATATCCCCCTGATGTTGTATGCCTAGATCCTGATGTTAAATATTTTTTTGATTTTTTTTGCACTCAGTTTCTCTTTCAACATTTTTCACATTCCATCTGCAGTTTTTCTACTGAACACCTCACTCCAGTTAGTTTTACATAGCGAGTGTTTTGCTTCCATATAATCTGTAATTAACCTTATGTGCATTGGCTTAGATTTCAGTTTGGCAGAATTATCTACTAACAAATTAACCTTTATAGTCCCATGATCACTGCACATCAATGGTGGTAAAACTTGACTTGAAGGTACAGTAATTTCTTTGGGAGCACAAACAATGTCTAGTATGTTCCGACCCTGGTAGGTTTTATTTACAATCTGAAGCGATTGTTGTTCCTGAATATATGCTGTGAATAATTTCCTTACTAACGTTGTTGAGTCAATATTATTCCAGTCTGTTTCTGGTAAATTCAAGTCCCCAGCTAATATTATTCTTCCCTCCTGTGTTTCATGCAAGAAATGTAAGAATTCCTCTAGGTCATCTGCACTTGACTTTGGTGGTCTATACACTCCAACAATTGTTATATTCTCCAGAGTTGTCTTTATTGTCACAACTACATAGTCTGTAGTACTGGTGTTATCAGTGAACATGTAAAAATCACAGGTCTCATAGCTGTACTTAATCCCTATCATAACACTTCCACCTGATTTTTTGTTAGAATGTTTATTACAGTAAAAACATTTATACCCTGAAAGAACTGGTTTCCAGTCATTGCTCTTTAACCATGTTTCACAAACAATAACAACATCAATCTTGTGGAAATATAGCAAATTTTCCAGTAAAAAACTTTATTATTAATGCCCCTAGCATTAACAACCATCAGAGATGCATCACATGTTGCTGTGAACTGTTAAATTTTCAATCCGATAAAAATCCTGCCTAGTGTTTGTCAAATACTGCAAAATATCTGCTGCAAAAATTCTCTTCCCTGATCTTGACAGATACACACCATCCTGTCTGAACACATGTGCCCAAAACAAGGCTTGGATGCTCTACACATTTCCATTTTTTTTTAAACTGAACATTTTTCCATGTAGGTATTTACGCAAAAAATCTTTTCATTCACAGTGACCCGACTATCATTTCTATAGGTGATTTGTGAAAAAATATGTCCTAACACCAGTACAAGCTTATACTATCTAAGAGGACTGTCCTTTTCTTACTAACAGATAGATAGAGAATCCTTGTGGGTGACATCATATGTACCAACATGAAAAAAAACCCAAAAAAAAAAACAAAACAGATCCGTGCTTCCTTACATTAAAGCATTCCGAGGCTTGTTTTACATCTATTTTTGCTTCTGGCGAGCATAACACTATTCAATGTTCATTATCATCTCTGCAAATATAAATATCAGTTCCTCTAATAATTGAATTTCCAATTACAAGAATATCTTTGCTGGCCAGCTCTGAAGAATTTTCAGCTTCTAATACAGTAATATCTTCAGCTTCTAATACAGTAATATCTGCTCTATTAAATGTTATGAAGGATAGATCTTCATCATGATTACCCTTATTAATTCCACTGTTTTCATTGTGTATTAAATGCTCATTCAGCTGGTATTGTAAATCCACAGCTTGAGCCATGTAGTCAGCATCTTTCTTTCTCTTCTTTTTTCTTACAGTAATGTTTTTCAATCCTTCCACGTTCAGTTTTGAGTTCTTTCTTTTCACCTGCCCCTTGCCTCTTTTTTTCTACCTTCCTCATTGGAAACATGATGCCTTTTTCTGTAGACTGAAGGTTTTCTAATAGACAGATATCATCATACCCTGTCACCTGTGTCTTGCATAACAAAGCAGTGTCTTTTTTACTACGTATTCTCTTTCCTTTAGTCACTAAACCAAACCACCATAAACACTTTACCATACTCTTCATAGCTCTACTCTCTTTATCCATTGTAAAACTCTCCTTTACAGAACTCATATTTGAACTTTTGTATTACTGTATCTAAATTTTTGTATTTGTGCTGTATTTTGAATTTTGTATTACTGTATTTGAATTTTGTATTTGCATTGTATTTGAATTTTGTAATATTGTATTTAACCTTGTTCATGTTATTAAGCTCTCTGTAAAACACCCATGTTTCAATGTACTTTATTCTCTGTATCTTACTTTTTGTGGAATGTTTCTCCCCGGGCCTCCACTGAAAATGGGTCTCTGACCCAGTGGACTTTAGTTTCTTTTTCTTCCTTGTTATTTGTTGTGAACTTCTTCCTTTCTTTAATTTTTGTTTCTTTCTAAACAAACTGGATCTTCAGATTGCTGAATACTTGCGTCCAGAAGTCCAAAGTTGTCAGGGATAACGTCTTGTTTCATAGGGGCTGAATGATCTTTGCAGACAATGGATGCATCATTTCCTAAATGTTCTGTTTGTTCTATGCCTAACATTATTTAGTTCATCGGTCCAGTCATTAATATGTGAAACAACAGATGTTAAGTTGTCCATCTCGCCTTCATTCTTGCTGGATGGGTTCGGAGCCGATCCTCGGCTCCGACTCGGACAATACTAAAGCTCGAGAGCTAATTCCACTGGCTCGAGGCTCCCCTATATCCCACAATGCTAGGCGGTAATTCCTCAGATCTCGTTTGCCACTATAGCTGACGAGGTGCTTTTTTACCGGCTCAGGCAGGTCAGTGAGAGTTTTTACCATAATAGGTATTTCTTAACCCCCTATTGTTTCATACCATAACCTTTTTAGTTTAATTAATATTTAGATAAATCGACCCCTGTTTTTTCGGGTCTATATTCCCTTCCTTTTCTTCCCTTAACTTGTAGGCCTTCGGCCCCTTCCCTTCCCCCAGTCCTTTAGTGTGACTGAATTAGTAGTTATTTGTTAAGGGCTTGTATGTGTGTTTGTGGCTTTGTGTTAGCCTTAATAATTTAATAATTTAATATTTTTCTTCGGTAGAGGGTGTGTCTGTAGTGTGTTTGTGTTGTTGTCAGGCACTCCTTTCACTATGTCAAAAGACGCTAAGGTCTCAGGCTTCAAGAAGTGTGACTCGTGCTGTCAGAAAATGTCTCTGACAGACGGTCACACTTCTTGTGTGTATTGCCTGGGACCTTTGCACCTGCAGGACTCTTGTGCTGTTTGTCTTGGTTTTAGCCATAGAGTCCTGCAGGAACGCAAGAATAAATTAATCTTGCGGGGCTTATTAAAGCCTGAAGGCCCCCCGACTCAGTCTGTGTCGGGGAAGCCTTCTAAAACTTCCAAACAGTCTGCTCCGGTTTCTGAGTCGACTGCTGGAAAGGTTAAGTCGGCTTCGACATCAGCTCCGGCCGGAGCCGATGTTTCCAAGCCTCATACTGTTACCTCGGCTCCGGCTGGAGCCAAGGCTGATAAAACTCCATTGGCTCCGATACTCTTATCAGAGCCACAGTCTAAGAAGAGATCCAGATCCCCCTCTATCGGCTCCGTGCATTCGGTGCCAGGATCCCCTCTTCTTTCCGAACGGAGCCATAAAACTCATTCCTCACGGTCTTCCAGGTTATCTGACCACGATTTGCAAAGGGTAGTGAGTAGACTTCTCAAGTCCGAGGCACTGGCCCAAATGCTGCATAGCCCGACTCAGCAGTCAGTGGCTATTCCCGTTCCCCAATACATTCCTCCTCCGACTCCTTTGAGTTCGGAGCCAGGGCTTGTCGGAGCCATGACTGTCGGTGCGTCGGATCCGATACCTTCCCTTTTGGCTTCGTCGTCTGCTCCGATCTCCTCCTTGGAGGGATCTCGGCGCCGAGCTTCCCTCGTCTGCTCCGAGGGGGCGAGTGGCATCGGACCCTTGTCTGACCCCGCTCTCCCTCTCGGGGCTTCGGCGCTGGTGAGTTCGGCTCCGACATCGGCTTCGGAGCCGTCCCTGTCTGTGCCGGGGGAGGTCCTTGTCTCTTCGGAGTGGGGGCCTCTGGCCTTGCCTGACAGGGGTGCCTTCAAGGTCATGCGGAGCATGCTAGAACCAGGGTCTGCCCCACAGTCGGCTCCTTCAGCCCCCCCATCTACAGTGCCTGCGGTGATTTCTACTCACCCCCTTGCCTTAGACCGCAGAGAGCCAACTCCTCAAGTTTCCCCATTGGGAATTTCCTCCTCTTCCGAGGCCTCTCCTGACCCGGTAGGAGATCCCCCTAGGAAGAGGCAGTGCAAGAGGAAGCACATTGATTCCCCTGAGTCTATCACCTCTGACACTGACTTAGAGGAATCTGAAGGTTCCCCTCGATCCCCCTCTGAGGATGTCTCCTTTGCTGACATCCTTGAGATCCTCAAACAGAGGGGAACTGGCCAGCCCTTAACCCTTCGGAGGATGAGTCAGTGTATCTTGAGGCGTTTGGCTCTCGCCCTTCTACCTCCTGGGTGTCCCCTCCCTTTGACCCCCTTATGGAAGTGGTGGCAAGGAAGGCTTGGGCGGCTCCTGATTCAGTGGAACCCACCCCGAGGAGACCATCTAAATTTATTACTGCCCCTAGAGATAAAGATTTTTTTATCCATAGGTGTCCCTGTTGATGCCATGGTGGTGGCTGCGGCCACTAAGAAGGAGTTAGCTGATCCTTCGGTTCCTGTCCATCCTCCTAATAAGGAATCTAGGACCATGGACAGGTATGGCAAGCGGATGTTCTCATCAGCTACCTTTTCAATGCGTTCGCTGAATTACTTATGCCACTTCACTCGTCTCCAGAGAGATTTACTCAAGGATATGGGTGAACTGATAAAGGATCCTACAGCTGAGGGGTTCAAAGACACAATGAACTCCCAGTTGGCAACCCTGAATTCCATCGTTAACTCCTCCATGCGGCTGGTCTCATATGCTGCAGATGGGGCGTAGAGCCGCAGGCACAGGTGTTGCCTTACGACGTCACGCCTGGATGCGGCTATGCAACTTTGTGGACCCTTTCAAGGCGTCCTTCACCAATTCTCCCTTTGATGGATCATCCTTGTTTGGTCCACAGGTGAAGGATACATTGACCAGGTGCGAGGTAGAAGGTAAGACTCTCTCTGCCATAGGAGTCCATTTTTCTACCCCTTCTAGACCCTATCCCAAAGGTCAGAGGGGAGGAAAGATGTGGTTCCGCAAACAATCCCAGGAGTCTCATCTGACGCACAAGGTCGATTCCCCTCTAGAGGCAGAGGGGAATAATAATAGACGCCCTAGAGGCAGAGGAGGTCCGCAAAACCAGGGTAGCAGAGAAATGTTCTCTGATGAACCCTTTCAGCATCCCTGAGGGGCTGCCCGGCTGTCCACCTTCGGAGGCAGTCGGGGGAAGGTTATCCCTATACCCAAAAGCCTGGCTTTCCCTTACTCAAGACAAATGGGTACAGTCGATCATATCCGAGGGTTACAAAATTCCCTTTATTCACATCCTATCCCAACCCAAAAGATCCCTTCCAGACGTTCCACCCGGTCTAAGGGAACAAGCAGCATTAGAAATTTCAAAGCTGCTATCAAAAAGAGCTATCCAATCAGTCCCAGCAGACCAGCAAGGCTCCGGAATCTACTCCAAATTCTTTTTGGTACCAAAAAAAACAGGGGACTGGAGACCCATACTGGATCTCAGCTACTTAAACAAGTATATCAGGAAAACAAAATTCCGGATGGTCACGCTTCAGTCCATTCTACCCTTCTTGGGTCAGGACAATTGGATGTGCTCGATAGATCTTCAGGACGCGTACTACCACATCAAGATGAACAGACGCTCCAGGAGATATCTCCGCTTCAGGCTGGGAGCCAGTCACTACCAGTTCAGGGCCCTGCCCTTTGGTCTCACTACAGCCCCCCGTGTGTTTACCAAATGCATGGCAGTGGTCACGGCTCACTTGAGACGTCAAGGATTCCAGGTGTTTCCATATTTAGACGACTGGCTCCTTACCGCCACCACCAGACATCAGCTTCTTCTATCCAGGGACTTCACCATCCAATCTTGCCAAGCTCTAGGCATTTCGATAAACTTTGAAAAATCTGCTTTGTCGCCTTGTCAATCTATTACCTTTATAGGCGCCACCTTAAACACACTCAATCTTTCAGCCAGACTCACAGAGCAGAGAGTGTCAGATATTCAAAAACAAGTTTCCCTTCTCTTACAATGCAACAAAGTCAAAGCCAGATTAGTTTTGAAGGTGTTAGGACTCATGGCAGCAGCTATTCCCCTTCTCCCCTTGGCTCGCTTTCACATGAGGATCCTCCAATGGATGCTGTTTACTCAATGGTCCTTTCAACAGCTCCCGATGTCCCATACCATTTTGATAACTCAATCATGCAAGAATCAACTGTCTTGGTGGATCACATCACCTCAACTTCTCCGAGGAAGACCCTTCACTCTCCCCCCCCCCAGTCACCACGTTGACAACAGACGCCTCCCTGATCGGGTGGGGGGGGCATTATCAGGGCAGGACAGTCCAAGGCACGTGGCAACCTTTCGAGTGCCACTTGCACATAAATGTCTTAGAGATGAGAGCAGTGCTTTTAGCGTTGCAAGCCCTTCACGACTCTCTTCCCACTGGGACTATTGCAATTCAAACGGACAACATGTCCATAGTGTGGTATATCAACAAACAAGGCGGAACCAATCATACCCTTTATGTCGAGAGGCACTCAGACTTTGGCAATGGGCAATCTCTTCTCAGTGTTTTCTGATAGCAACGCACATTCCCGGGAAATCCAACGTTATTGCAGACAAATTGAGCAGGGCAATTCTCATGCCCCACGAGTAGTCTCTAAAGAAATCAGTTCTAGAAGTATTCCTAAGATGGGGCCAGCCTTGCTGCGATCTTTTTGCTACTCCCCAAAACAGCAAGTGTCACGACTTCTTCACTCTCTTCCCATTACCAGGCCATCCCACCAGAGACGCTCTAGTTCACGATTGGCCCCGGGGACTTCTGTATGCCTTTCCCCCCTTTCCACTGATATCTCAACTAATTCAGAAAGCCATCGCCTTGAGAGTGACAATGATCCTCATTGCCCCTTACTGGCCTCGACAGATATGGTTTCTGTTTCTTCATCGTTACCTTTTGGAGCAGCCTTGGCATCTGGACCCAGTACCAGATCTGATAACCCACCAATCGGGTCAGCTGCACCAATCTCTGCTTTCTCTAAACCTCACAGCATGGTTTCTCCGATTCCAGCCTTAGCCAGGCTTCCCTCAATATCTCGCTCGGTCCGAGATATCTTGATAGCTTCTCATAAATCTTCTACCCGGAAGATTTATAGTAGCAAATGGAAATGCTTCTCCTTTTAGGCAACGTCAAAAAACATAGATCCCTTTACAGCACCTATCCAGTCTATTCTAGATTTTCTAGCAGAACTCTTTCATTTAGGATCATCTGCATCTACCATTAGAGTTCAATTGGCTGCCATATCTAATTTTCATGTTGGTGTCTCGGAGTCTAGCATCATGGCTCACAAACTCTGTAAAGCCTTTTTAAGGGGCGTATTTCTTCTCAAACCTCCAATCAAAGATCCCCCCGCCTCAATGGGATTTGAACTTGGTTCTGGCATCCTTAATCCTTCCTCCCTTCGAACCGGCAGCTTCATGTTCTCTGAAGTTGCTTTCTTGGCAAACACTTTTTCTAGTAGCTATAACTTCAGCGAGAAGGGTACCTGAACTCCATGCTCTGTGCAGTCGTCTTCCTTACTTAGTGCTTCACAAAGATAGGGCATCCCTCCGTACTAATCCATCCTTTTTGCCCAAAGTTTCCTTTCAAGTAAACCTAAACCAAATTATTGATCTCCCCGTCTTTTTCCTTAACTATTCAAACAGGTCGGAACAAAAGCTACATTTTTTGGATGTTCATCGCCAACTTAGATATTACTTAGATAGGACTAAACAATTCAGGAAATCTAATCAATTGTTTCTGTCATATGCGGAAGGAAAATTGGGCCTTCCTGTTACTAAAGTATCCCTCTCTAGATGGCTTACCTCTACAATTACCTTCATCTATGAGATAAGAGATCAAAAACGACCCTCAAGACCTAGAGCTCATTCAACTAGGGCATTAGCTACATCCGTAGCTTTTCAGGATAGGCTGCCAATAGATTCCATTTGTGCAGCAGCCACCTGGGCTTCTCCTCATACATTCATTTCACATTACAAATTGGACATGGTTTCCAGAAGCCGTGCCAATTTTGGTTCCACTGTTCTCAAGAGTCTGTTCCAATAGGCCACTCGGGATAAGGTGTTAGGGACGCGGTCTCATCCAGCAAGAATGAAGGCGAGATGGACAGCTTAACATTAAGAAGTTATGTACCTACCATAACGTTCCATGTTAGTTGTCTTCTTCTTGCCTCCCACCCTCCTTCCCCCAAGCCTGGACAGACCGACAGGAATTCAGTTTGTGTTCTTCCTCTGGAAGTCGTCATTCCCACACGTTCTTCCACCTCTTTTTCTCCTTTCTTAGGTCTGCGAAACCTTTCACGCAGGTTGTTTTGAGGTGGGTTTCCCTACTCCATTCTATGGAGACTAGGGTTGCTTGGTATAGCTATCAAACGAGATCTGAGGAGTTACCGCCTAGCATTGTGGGATATAGGGGAGCCTCGAGCCGGTGGAATTAGCTCTCGAGCTTTAGTATTGGCCGAGTCGGAGCCGAGGATCGGCTCCGAACCCATCCAGCAAGAAAGAAGGCGAGAAGAAGACAACTAACATGGAACGTTATGGTAGGTACATAACTTCTTATTCTCCAAGCCATGCCAATTGCACAAGTGCAATCATCATCATTAATTCTAGATTTACTTCTAACAATGGTAAGCAAATCATCCAACTTCTGACACGAGGAACACAGATCACAAGTGTTATCAGCTGTTACCTATAAATAGGCATAGCATTTATTATGCTGTACAAAATATTTGTGCATTAGCAAATCATTAATTGCATACTTATTTAAGGAATCCATATTCAGCTTCAAATTAATAAAATATTGCAAAAGAAAAGAATAATCAAATTCATTAACCATAGAATTCAAAGAGAACTTAAATCAACTCTGACAAAAATCACACAAGCAATATGCAACTAAATAATGAAGTACAGTAAAGTTGTTCTGACCATACAAGTTCTACAAGCTAGACAAAAGTTGTAATTCCTTTACATCACTATCGCTCGCAGTTGCACTTCTTTTTAACAGCAAAGATAAATAAATCACAAATCAAGATAGGATTGTTTAGATATGCTCAGGATTTTCCTATCTTTAGTCTGTGTAAATTTATAGCTGTCTAGGCCCGTTGGGGTGGCTAGAGCTTGCCTGTCTAAAACCTATCCCTTTCTCGCAACCAACAGTGAAATTAAAGGTAAAACAACATATGAATCAGAGTAAATCTTGTTAACAAGCAGTGCCTTTTTACCTACAGACAGTGAAATACAGTGATGACAAATACAATATAAATTCAAATAAAACATTTCTTATCAGTCAACTCCACAGTAAATCAAAAACCAAGATAGGATTGTTTAGATATGCTATGTTTTGTATATCACAACCAGCTACAAGATGTGTGACTGTTTCCAGTTCAGTTTTACAAAACCTACATTTGTCCATTTCTCCACATGTTCAATGGACTTTGTAAACCAATGTGTACGTAATCCACTATCTTGGGCTACCAATATTAACGTTTCATCTTTTGTTTTAAATTCACCTCTCCTTAATCATTCCTGTATTTGATCCTGATCAACATAAGGTTGTTCCAAGAGTTTCCTGTACTTTCAACTATATTTATGCATTTTTAATATTTCTTGCCTTCTCATCTGATCCTTCACCTTCTATTCTTTCTTTTGTTTTTTGTTTTTTTGGCACATTAACTTTTTGCCTGATTTTTGTCTACTTCTGGTTTGACTTCCTTTCCCTCTTGACGCAGATATGCCTCTGCTAAACTAAGCAGGGAAGTCATCTTAGACTTTTTCTTCTCATGTTTAAGAGCTTTCACTACATTTGGGTCTTGTGAAGTCAACAGATGTGTGGAGTCCCACAATTACAGATCTGTACATGTAATCAATTTTGAGGAGGCCCATAACTCCTTCAGAATGTGGGATATATAATCTTGGTATGCGCTGATTTTTATAAATCATTTGATGAGCATGAAGCATCCTTCTTGATTTCCTGCCTAACCTGTCCAACACATTTTGGAGCCAATCAGTCACTCCAAAGCTGTAAGTTAAGACAGGAAGAGCAAATTGGTTTATAGCTTGGACTTTATTCCTAGATGTCAATGCTGTTTTCAGTATTAATTTAAGCCTTCTAAAATATTCCTTACGGAGTTTTATTTGTTCATGTTTTATTGTTGAGCCTTCATCAATTCCCAAATATTTATACACTCCCTCTCGCTCAAGTTCTTTTATATCACATTCCTGTCCCAAACTAATGTTTACTTGGTGCTACAGCTTTCCTGTTTTAATGGTTGCTTTTGCACATTTATCAAGACTACATGACATTCTAATATCATCTGCAAAAGCTGTAATCACTTGCAGTTATGCTTTCAGTTCCTCATCTGATGAACTTGTACAGTTTTAAATCATCCACAAAAAGATGATGAGAGGTCTTTACTCTTTGTTGTTTTCTAGAAGCTACATTATAGCCATGGCCTAATATGTTAAGTAGACAGCTTAATGGGTTAAGGGCAAGACAGAATAGCACCGGTGATAGGAAGTCACCCTGAAATATTCCCCTTTGAATTTTTATCCCTGTAATAATAATTTGTCCTTTATCATGGCTTAATTGCAAAGTGGTCTGCCACTGTTTCATGGTTGCTGTAATGTAATTGATTAGTGCAGGGTGAATCTTGCACATTTTTAAACACTGTTTTATCCATGAATGTGAGATACTTTCAAATGCTTTTTTGTAGTCAGTCCATGCCATACTTGGATTCTTCCCCTTTTTACAGTTCTCCATTAATAACAACAAATGATCATTTGTCCCATATGACTTCCTTTTATTACCCTTTTGCTCTGCTCTTATGATTGAGTCTTTCTTCTAAATGACTGTAAACTCTGTCGGCATCATTTCTCGTGTATAGTTTATACGTTGTCAGAAGGCAAGTTATTAGTTTATAATTTTTGGGATAACTTGTAGGTTCATTCTTACGTAGGAGCATTGTTTTTTCTGTTAACCAGGCTAGTGTCTGTTTGGGGTGTGCATATAAATACTTTTTACTCATGGCTAAATCTCCATACAAAGATGTTAATACTTTTAGCCAGAAGTTACGTACTGCATCTGGGCCTGGGGTATTCCAGTTGGAGGCTTTTCTTAACTTTATTTTAATCTCTCTGGCCATTACTTCATCCCATTTCATATCCTGTACATTTGAACAACTTGTTCTCTCTTTTTTCTGATATCCATTTAGCATCTTTGTTATGTTCCACAGGATCTTCATAGATATTTCTCCAAAATGTATCCATTTCTTCTTTTTTGGTTGGTCTTTTTCTTTTTGCCTTGTTTCCCAATTCTCTATAGAACTTTTTGAGTCATCAATAAATTGCTTATTTTGTACTTTTCCTTTATACTTATCTGCATATCTTCTAAGTTTTTCTGCCCGTGCTGAGATTTTTAGTTTATTTCCAATATTGCATGAGATCCTGATCTGTTCAGGTACTGTGTTACTTTTATTATGTCTATCTTTCTGAGTATTTTTGTTGATCTGTTCCCTCTTCAGTACTCTTCTAACAGTGGCACGTCTTGTCTTAATTGCTTTATAGTTTTCTCATTTCGATACTTCGTGATGGTATTTGATTTCTCCCCTTCCTTTCTACCCTGTGTTCTTCTGGTAGATTTATATATATTACTAATTTAGCTGCACAGTAATATATCCTGTTTACTTCCATTATATTGCATGGACCTCCGTGGACAGTCCTAATTACTGTGTTCATTTGTTTTATCAAACTTCTAACTTTTTGGGTTTTATTGACCTTTTGCAATTTATTTCTTTCATTGATCTTAATATGCCCATCTCTGTTAAGTCAAGCAACTCTTCTCTTTGCTCATTTTCTTCTAAACTGAGGGTACATTTTTTGTTCTCCATTTCCTGCGGGCATTCTATAGCATTTTCCTGTGGCACATTCTCTTCAATTTCATCCTTTGTCATCTGTTGCTCTGTCATATGTAAACTGACTGACCTATCACTCCTCATCAACTGCGTCAGAGTTGCCACCGTTTCCTGTTTCTTCCCTTGCTGTCCAGCTTCAAGTAAACATTTATACTGGTTTCCTGTAGATGGCTCCAAAATATCATCATATGGCAACTGACCAGTTGTTTCCCATTCCACTGGTTTCTCCTTAATGTGGATGTCCATTGCTCTATCCTGTTGAGGTGTGTTCCGAGTTAGATTTTCTACACTGAATCCTTCACCTCGCAGATACTCCAGAACCTCAGTTTCTATTTCTTTAATATCTCCATTAGTAATCTTCTTTTCACTTTTCCTCTCTCTTATTTTTTGTATTGTAGAGTTTTCCATGTCCAGATTCCTTTGCCTGTATTCCTCTTCAAATATCTTTGTTGCTGCTGTTTTTGTATTAATTAGTTTTTCTTTCTTCTTTGCATAAATCTTTCCCAAGTCCATATTTCTTCAGATGTCTCCTGATCTTTCTGTTACTTCTTACTTTGGGGACTCGTTTCATCATGCTGTGATGTAACCGGTGTTAGACCTTCTGTGACACTCGTGTCCTGGCCCAGCAATCAAGGAGCCTCAATCCTCACCACTAACAGCAGTGAGGGACATCCGTATAGGGAAAGGATAATAAATACACACAGTAAAGTACAGTTTCCCTTAAGAGCACACAGAGATCACTGTCAGTCTGGGGCTGATTTCTCCCTTTCTCTCCAGGTCTGCAATAAGACTCCCCACTGACACAGCTATAGGGTCCAGATCTCAGCCTAGCGGGCAAGCTAAAACCTCCAGCACCCTCTCTGTCCAACCAGTGCTTCATGCCCCTGCCCAAGTAGCTGACACACCCACACTTTGAGATAAGAGATATATACAACCACACATACACTCCTGGGGAAGGCTGGCACAAGTTCTCCAGCTGTGCCCCTTTTCTGCCCAGCCTAAAAGGTAGTATCAGCTGCCACCACCCACTAATATCAGCTACTCAAAGGCCCTTCTGAAAGGGTGTCCAATTATTACTGTGCAATATTATCCAAATGGTAAGTGTGACTGAACAGTCAAGTCTTACTAGAGTGACTTGGTACAGTATCACTGTATACATGCAATGTACTCTAGAGCTTAAATTAACTCTACATAAAACAGCCACAGTTGAAAGGTTTACAAATATTTAATAATTAATAAAAACACAAGACAATAGTTCTTACTACACAGTGCAAGTCAAGAGTTCAGAGATCACAGAGGAATACTTAACATAATACCGTAGAAATGTTTTGACATCACAGAAAAACAAACTAGTCTAATCTTCCTATTTCATAGCAATATCTAAGAGAAAACACAGTTCTAAATAGCTTACATATAGAAACATGCAGTGCTGGTGATGTTGGATGTTCTCAAGACAAAATGCTCTAAACTTTCTGAGTCTCTCTTTAAATTGATAACACATAGCTGCCTCACATGACAACATTCTTCACACTTCTCTGATGTTCCCAGGCTAACAGAAACTACATTTATGTTCTTTACAGCTGGTCAGAAACCAGAGCAATAAAAAACATTTATTCATGCAAATTCTAGCCATTATCTCTGGTCTTAAAACAAGAGGCAGGATGCCTCCCTCTAGACATATTGGCTCTGAATTTTGATATCAAAGACCGTGATAAAAAGCTTGACTTAGCTTTCTTACAGCAGAGTGCACTTTTGTTACATTTGTGCAGTTCAATATCCATTGCATTCTTTTCACATTTAAGAGAGCAACCCTGTGGCTTGCATTAATATTTACAAATGACGGAATTATCTACAGAATTCTGTCTGGCTAGGCTGGCAGCCTTCACCTATCTTCACACCTTCTATAACAAATCCTTCACTTCACAAGCATTCCATAAGTTAAACTTCTATTTTTCTAAACTTGTACTTCACTAATCTTCTTTTCTGCATTCCCTCTTTGTGATATTATTTTTCTGTTGTGAAATTTTCCATAGCTGGATGCCTTTACTTGTATTTCTTTTCGAGTATCTTTGGGGCTGCCTTTTTTGTATTGATTAATTTAGCTTTTGACTTTGGATAAATATTGCACCATATCAAATCTCGCTTTCTTTCCTATGTCATATTTCTTTTTTTATACCTTTCAAAAATTTCTAGGTTTTGTTTATATTTTCACACTTCCTCAGATGCTTCTTTTTCCAAACAGATCAAAGTTTCTTAGTCTATATAATGTTTTTCGCAAATCTGTTGTATTAATGAACACACATTTTTATTTGAAGCTTCTGACAGTTTTTTGTGGAAGTATTTTTCTTTCCTCTAATTTCTCTCTCAATCTTTTTGTATATCTTGTCCTGAAATTCTAGGCTTTTTGCATAATAGTAACAATACATAATTTCCTTCTTATCCTCAGTAGTCCTCTCTAACGTCTTTATGGCTCTTCTTTGGCCTATCAGTTTTTGTGATTTTTGTGACAGCTACCTCCTCCTAGAACAGGGGGACCATCCTCCCCCTGGGCCTGGCCTGGCCCGGCCCAGGTGTAGCAATGTTTCCATATTTTGAGGATTCTGCACTGTCATTTTTTCCTGTCCGGGCACCAGTGTGCCTGCCAGGATTGGCAATTTTTTATCCTGGGTCTTGTGCACCCAACTATCTTTTTTTTAATTTTTGACCTACTTCTCTCCATGATGTATGCTATATAAAACACTATATATATATATATATATATATATATAAATAATCAATGTTGTCATGGTGAGATTTTGTAAACAAAAACTCACCAAGTCTTGAGAATGAATTGAATTTCAGCAGTAATACTCTCCTTTGCTTGCTGACTTATCTCTCCATTCAGCTTCTCTTTCAAGTCTTGCCAGAGGATATCAAAGCAAAACTTCTGGACACTCCATTGGATAACCCGAATTGGTTTGGTACTGCTGTGGCTCAGTTTTTCAAGACCTTACAGGATCAGGGTAAGGTCATGAAAGATTTGAGACAGATTTTTGTCTCTTGTATTCCCAAGTTTCAGAGGAATTATTCTAGAAAGACTGCTTTTTTGCATAGACTGCTTAGGTGGTCTTCCGAGGGTAATTAAGGCTCCAAGGTTTGTTTTTTCTAATAAGCCTACTCAAACTCCCTGGCCCCAGAAACAGTCCTTTCTCGACAAATTTGCAGCCATTATTGTCTGCCAGGATCCCCTGTTCATCTGGCTTCCTTTATCTCTCACAGTTTGGCAGCTGATTACCACAGACAATTGAGTTCTCTCCATTACCCAGCAGGGCTATTTTATGGCCTGGAAGACCTTTCCTTCCTTCTCCAGTATTGCTCAGTGCCTTGTAGAACAGCTTTTTAATTTTCCAAGGTGTTGTAGGATATGCTAGAGCAGGGTACCAGTCAGTTGGTTCCTCAGACCAACAGAGGTTTGGGTTTTTAATTCCCTGATGTTTCTGATCCCCAGGAAAGAGGAGTCCTGGAGACCACCCGGCATGGTCCTTTCCTTTCTGAATACCTTTCTCATAGTGCCATCCTTCTAAATGATCTCTTCAGACTTTATTTCATCTGTTGCTTCCCCAAGCCTTTCTGGTTTCCTTGGATCTGAAGTGTGCCTACCTTCATATTTCTGTCCATCCTCTGTTCAGGAAATATTTGCATTTCTCTCTCTTCCTCTCATTTTCCGTTCTTTGCTTTGCCCTTTGGGCTTTCAACAAGTCCAAGGGTGTTCACTAAATGTCTAGCTCCTGTAGTTCACCTCTTGCAGGCTTTAGAGCATTCAAATACTTCCTTATCTGGACAACATCTTACTTCAGGCTCCATCACATTCCAAGATGATGCAAGATCTTCATTTTACCCAGCTTCTGTTGCACAGCCTCCAAAAAAAGGAAGCCAATCTGGTGGTCCCCTGCCATAAATGAACTGTACAACAGAAGGAAGAAACTGCTGCAAAAGAGAGTAAATTCCCATGAGTGGAGGAGCTCCCTGGTCAGCCTCAGTAAGAAGCTGAGATCCCTTATAAGATCCTCCAAAGCTAGCTACGAAAACAAAATTGCCACTTAATCCAAGGACAACCACAAAGCATTCTATAGTTATGTCAAGAATCTAGATGGCAACACCCAGATCTGCTCTGAGTTGCAGCACAAAGGCATGAAAATTACAGAACCAACTGATATTGCCAACATCCTGGCAGATAGGTTCAGTGCTAACTTTACCCCCCTCACCCCCTAAAGGGCCCATATCTCTACAGGAAGAATGCAGAGTCCCTGTAAGCACAACTACGTAGGTAAAAGCTGTACTGTCTAAAGCCAAAAACACAGCATCCATGGGACCGGACAACATCCCAGGCTGCGTTTTACATGAACGTTAGAACAAACTGGTTCCCCACTTAAGCACCATGTTCAATAATAGCCTTGCATCAGGCTTTGTGCCCACTGAATGGCGCACAGCAACAGTTATCCCACTCCACAAAGGGGGAGCCACCACTGATCCCGGGAACTATCGACCTATTAGCCTGACGAGCCTGGTCTGCAAGGCCATGGAACGTATCATCATGGAACTCATAAACAAAGACATTGGTAACCTCAAAACTCTGAATCCCACCCAGTTCGGGTTTGTGAAAGGCAGATCATGCCTCCTGAACCTGATCGACTTCTTTGAGGCAGTCACCAAAGCCTTGGATGAGGGTAAGGTGGTTCACACAGCCTATGTTGACCTCGCCAAGGCTTTCAACACCATCCCCCATTCTGGAATTATAGCTAAACTCACTAAACTCGGTATAAATCCCTACATCACAAGATGGGTTGCCAACTGGCTCACTGACAGAACCCACACTGTAAAAGTTGCAGACTCCAAATCTGACCTCAAAGCAGTGACAAGTGGAGTACCACAGGGTTCCGTCCTGGGACCTCTCCTGTTTGGTATCTACTTCTCTGAAGTACAGGCTAACATAGAAGGCCTCTGGCTAACGAAGTTCGCAGATGACTGCAAACTAGGAGCCATAGTCAAGTCCCCAAATGATGTGGACATCCTCCAGAAGGGCCTCACTGAGACAGATGCCTGGTGTCAGAGCCATGGCCTCAAGCTCAATGCCAAAAAGTGCAGTGTCATCCCCTTTGGTAAAAACTCTGTACCCATCAACTACCACATAGGCAGCAATCTACTTAACATGAATGTGTGATAAGAGACCTTGGGACCCAGGTAGACAGTAGTCTCTCCTTTGAAAGTCACATTGCCACAGTAGTCAGAAAGTCCTTCTACGTGGCACACCATGTCATAAAAGGGTTATCAACCAGAAAAATAGAGGTCATTGTTCCCCTCTACTCGTCACTCATTAGACCCATTATAGAGTACAACACCCCTTTTGGAATGTACCTCACAAGACATCTGCAGCAGCTGGAAAGGCCACAGAAGTACCTCACAAAGAGGATTACTGGCCTCAAACAAATGCCGTACACTGGCCGCACCAAAAAACTCCAGATTTACTCTGTAGCATATTGCCTACTCCGAGGTGATCTCTGCCTAACATATAAAGCTATGTCAAACCCAGAGCTGTTGGACATGCTACACCTAAAGAAATCCCAATCCCTCTGAGCTACATGCTCTAGGGACCTAAACCTTGTCAGCACAATAAACAGGACATGCTGGAGGGATAGATTCCTGTCCCAGAGACTTCCTATACTCTGGAACAAGCTACCCATCTATGTCAAGCAAAGTTCTTCATTAGCACTCAAGAAAAATCTTGATGAGTGGATGGGAAATAGGAAATACACCCCGGGGATCACGTCTGTGTCTCCACTTGACAGTGGCACAGGAAAATAACTTTCTTGGGTGGCATAAGCTATGGAACCTTGCTGGCTAGGCTTACGTAGGCCCTTGGGCCGATAGCCTAGTACCTACCTTTGAACCTTCAGAAGTCAATGTTGACTCCATCGTTTTCCTGGGCTGCAGCTTCCAGACTGTTCCAATGCTGACATCTCTTCCTGCCTCTAAGGTTCTGTCCCTCACAAATTATTTTGTATCCCTCCTTCCCTGTCCTCTCTTCCAGCAAGGGAGTTTCTGAGGCCTGTGAGGTTTATGGCCTCTACCATCCGTATGCTTCCCTGGCCAAGCTTCATGTGAGGAAGTTTCAGTGGTACCTAAAATTGGTGTGGCTTCATCACCTCCACCTGCTTGGATCATCTAGTTCCTCTGGTCCCTTGTCTCAAACTGGAATTTCACTGATGGATTCAGTAGTTTATCTCTCAGTCTAGGTGTTCCTTTCCACCCTCCTAAGCCATTTCAGGAACTCTTCATGGACACATCAGAGCTGGGGTGGGGAACTTCTTCAGGCACCCTGAAGGTGCAGAGCCTTTGGTCTCTGAATAGTGGGTGGGTCACATCAACATCAAGGAAATTCAGGCTCTCATTCTGGTCCCTCAAGATTTCCATGATCTGTGGTCCCCAGAAAGTTTATATGGACAATATCAAGGTTGCGGTATATCAACAAACAAGGGGACGCAAGGTCTTACCTTCTTTGCATGTTAGCCCTTCAAGTATGGGAAATGGCCATCAATCTGCAGGTAACCTTACAGGCAGTCTGTATCCCTTCAGAGTGCAATCTTGTGGCAGATTTTCGTAGCAGGTTCAGGACACAACCTCAGGAATGGATGCTTCACAGGGATGTGTTTCTGAGCATAGTTTATCAGTGGGGTATTCCTCAAGTAGATCTCTTCACCTCCCCTCTGAACAGGCAACTCCCTCAGATGTTCTTCATCTCACATTGCTGCAGTCCTTACATATGGGTAGTCCGCTGTCCTCGGTCGGTCCGAATACCAAAGTATAAGGCTGACGTCGGTCAAGGCACTTAGAACTGACATCAGAACGTCAGGGTGCAAAAGCGCATGACCGACGTCATATCCTCAGTCTTTTTTGCCACATGGTCCGATGCAGAAGCAGCGTTGCAAGTGCCGTTCGGCGTTCTGAAATTTTTCGAGTTCGGAGTTTCAGACCGAATCAAAGTTGGCTAAGTACCCCGTTGGGGAATATTTTGGTTTTTTCTTGCCTCAGTGTTTTACCGGATGTCAGAAAAAGTGAATAACTGTATTTCTTGTGGGAAACAGATACCGCATAGGGATTATCATTCTTTGTGTATTCCTTGTTTGGGGCCTGAGCACGACGTTGTTGGGTGTCGCTTTTGTGCTAGGTTCAATAAGCGCACTATTAAGCGAAGGTTAGATTGTGCTAGGCTGGTCTTCGGGAAGCGGTGCAATTATAATATGCCGTCGGATTCTCCGGCGCCCGCTTCTTCGAAGAAGCGCAAAGACAAAGCTGTTAAACCCAGGCAAGAAGAGTCGTCCGTTCCGGACGTCGGTTCTTTAGAGGCATCAGTGGAACCGGTGGTTCCGACGGAGGCTTCTCTGGAGTCCCAGGGGGAGACTTTGATATTGCAGGATGTGGCCTCTCAGGAGGCAGGTCAGGCTGAAGGGGCTTCCCAGGTTACTGTACTCCCCTCCCTTCCTAGGGTGGTTAGGCCCTCTCCTTCTGTTTCCAAGGCTTCTCCCAGAGGCAGGCCAGGTTTAGCTTCTGTTGGGGTCACTCCTAGTGCAGCAGGGTCTGTGCCCAAGAAGCACATGCTTAAAATGGCAGAAGATTTGATTACTCTGATTAAAGGTTCTTTGCCCCCTCCTGATAAGAGGCCTAGGGTGGAGCCAGAGTTGGGGAGTTTTGAGCAGGATTCGGATGTTTCTGAGTCTTCGGCTGAAGACTTGCAGGAGTACTCTCCTTATTCTGATTCTGATGCAGATGATTCGACTCCTTCTGCTTCTCCTCCAGAGGATTTTTCTTTTTCAGAGACTCTTCATTCCATGAGGGAACATTTTAAGTGGGAAGGTCAGGACTTCTCTGATTCCAGGAAAAGGCTTAGGGAGTTTTTGCTTTTACCCCAGCATAGGCCCTTGGCTATACCTCCTGTTCTGGATGTTGTGGAAGATGTGTTTGCAGAGGCTTCACTTAATCCTGATTCTCTGCCTCCTGCTCCTGTTAAACCGGATAGGTATTACAGGGTGCCTGAGGCTCATAAATATCTTTATAAGAGTCCTAGGGCGGACCCAGAAACTGTTAGTCAGGGACCTAAGGGTGTCAAGGCCTCTGTTGTAAAAAATCCGGTTCCTCCAGATAAAGAGGCCAGAGCTTTGGATAGATGGGGAAAGAAAGTCTATACATCTTCTACCCTAGCTATGAGGGCTTTGAATTGCCAGTTTCATATGTTGAAATATCAAAACAATTTTCTTTCTCAATTGAAGTCTAAGGTGGATGCTCTGGCGGAAGGCATTGAGTGTAAAGAATTACAAGATTTGGTGCATGTTTCAGAGCAAGTGGGTAAGCATTCTTTACAATGTGGTTTTGATGCTGTACAGGCCTCGTCTAGAGTGGCTGCCACTGGTTCAGTTCTTCGCAGGCACGCATGGCTGAGGGATCAGAATTTATCTGACCATGTTAAGACAAGGATTTTGGATGCTCCTTTACAGTCTGATGTGTTGTTTGGTTCACCTGTGGAGTCAGTCTTGAAGAAAATGGAAGACAAGGCTAAGTCCATGCAGGCTGTTAAAGATTTTTTGCAAGTACAGCCTCCAAAGTTTAGTAGGAATTGGCCTGCTAAGGGGTGGACGTATCCTTCTTATGATTCTCAGTCTAGGGGTAGATCTAGACGTGGTAGGGGCAGAGCTCAGAGTTCTTTCAGACCTAGAACAGGGAGTTCTCCTGCACAATCTTCGGGTGAGGGCAGGGGCCAGTCCTTTCGTAAACAGGCCCAATGACCTACCTTTTCAGCTGCCAGATCCTTCTTGCCTGGCAGCTCCTTTGGGAGGAAGGTTGGCACTCTTCAGGGAAAATTGGAATTTGATTACCCAAGACAAATGGGTATTGGATGTTCTTCATTCCACATTGCTGCAGTCCTAACTATTGGGTAGTCCGCTGTCCAGTCGGCCCGAATACCAGAGTATATGGCTGACGTCGGTCAGGGCGCATTAGACTGACGTCAGTACGTCAGGGTACTAATGCGCATGACCGACGTCATATCCTCAGTCTTTTTTGCCGCATGGTCCGATGCAGAAGCAGTTTTGCGAGTGCAGGTTGGCGTTCTGAAATTTTCTGAAGTCGGAGTTTCAGACCGAATCAGAGTTGGCTAAGTACCCCGTTGGGGAACATTTTGGTTTTTCTTGCCTCAGTATTTAACCGGATGTCAGAAAAAGTGAATAACTGTATTTCTTGTGGGAAACAGATACCTCATAGGGATTACCATACCTTGTGTATACCTTGTTTAGGGCCTGAGCACGACGTTGTTGGATGCCGCTCTTGTGCTAGGTTTAACAAACGCACTATTAAGAGAAGGTTAGACTGTGCCAGGTTAGTGTTTGGGAAGCGTTGCAATTATAAAATGCCGTCGGATGCTCCGACGCCCGCTTCGTCCAAGAAGCGCAAGGACAAAACAGCGAAGCCTAGGGTTGATGAACCGGCAGTCCCGGCCGTCGGTTCTTTAGAAGGCTCAGTGGAGCCAGAGGTTTTGCCAGGAGTTTCTTTGGAGTCTCAGGCAGAGACTTTACTGTTACAGGATGTGCCTTCTCAGGAGGTAGGCCAGGCTGAAGGGGCTTCTCAGGTAACTGTTCTTCCCTCTCTTACCAAGGTAGTTAAAGCCTCTCCTTCTGTTTCCAAATCTTCTTTGAGAGGTAGGCCAAGTTTGGCTTCAGTGGGGGCTTCTCCTAGCACTTCAGGTTCTGTGCCTAAGAAACATATGCTTAAAATGGCGGAAGATTTGATTACTATGATTAGAGGTTCTATGCCCCCTCCTGATAAGAGGCCTAGGGTGGAACCTGAGTTTGATAGTTTTGAACAGTGTTCAGAGGCTTCTGAGTCTTCTGCGGAAGATTTGCAGGAGTATCCTCCTTATTCTGATTCTGATGTGGATGATTCCACTCCTACAGCTTCTCCTCCTGAGGATTTCTCATTTTCAGAGACTCTGCATTCCATGAGGGAGCACTTTAAATGGGAAGGCCAGGATTACTCTGATTCCAGGAAAAGGCTTAGGGAATTCTTGTTTACCCCAGCATAGGCCCTTAGCTATACCTCCTGTGTTGAATGTGGTGGAAGATGTTTTTGCAGAGGCTTCCCTGAACCCTGATTCTTTGCCTCCTGCTCCTGTTAAACCTGATAGGTACTATAGGGTGCCTGAAGCTCATAAGTATCTTTTTCAGAGTCCTAGGGCAGACCCGGAAACTGTTTCTCAGGGACCTAAAGGTGTTAAGGCCTCTGTGGTTAAAAACCCTGTTCCCACTGATAAAGAGGCAAGGGCTTTGGATAGATGGGGAAAGAAAGTGTATACTTCTTCCACTTTAGCCATGAGGGCGTTGAATTGTCAGTTTCACATGCTAAAATATCAAAATTATCTCCTTTCACAACTGAAATCTAAGGTGGATGCTTTGGCGGAAGGTATTGAGTGTAAAGAGTTGCTGGATTTAGTTCTTGTGTCTGAACAAGTGGGTAAGCATTCTTTGCAATGTGGTTTTGATGCTGTACAGGCCTCCTCGAGGGTGGCTGCCACTAGTTCTGTTCTTCGCAGGCATGCCTGGTTGAGGGATCAGAATTTAGCTGAGCATGTTAAGACAAGGATTTTGGATGCTCCTTTACAGTCTGATGTGTTGTTTGGTTCGCCTGTGGAAGCAGTTTTAAAGAAAATGGAGGACAAAGCTAAGTCTATGCAAACTGTTAAAGATTTTTTGCAGGTGCAGCCACCGAAGTTTAGTAGAAATTGGCCTACTAAGTGATGGACATATCCTGCTTATGATTCCCAGTCTAGGGGTAGGTCTAGACGTGGTAGGGGCAGAGCTCAAGGTTCTTTTAGGCCTAGAACAGGGAGTTCACCTGCTCAGACTTCTGGTGAGGGCAGGGGTCAGTCCTTTCGTAAACAGACCCAATGACCTGCCTTTTCAGCTGCCAGGAGATTCTCGTCTGGCAGCTCCTTTGGGAGGAAGACTGTCTCTTTTCAAAGAAAATTGGGATTTAATTACTCAAGACAGATGGGTGTTGGATATCATTCACCACGGTTACAGGTTTTATTTCCATACATTGCCCCTTTCAAAGGCATGCCAGACGTTCCTCCTCCACAAAGGAAAGAGGCTCACAAGCAAATTTCTCTGTTACTCCAAATAGGGGCCATTCAGCCAGTCCCTGTATCAGAAAGGGGCCTAGGATTTTATTCTCGCCTGTTCCTAGTACCAAAGAAGGGGAACACGTGGAGACCAATTTTGGATTTATCTATCCTCAACACTTATCTGGACATTCCCACGTTCAAGATGTTGACGTTACAACAGCTTTTACCTCTGCTGGGCAAAGATCACTGGATGGTAACTTTAGATCTCAAGGAAGCTTACCTTCATGTGCCTATAAGACTAAGTTGCAGGAAGTATCTGCGTTTTCGAGCTGGAAATTCTCATTATCAGTTCTCTGCATTGCCCTTTGGCTTATCTACTGCGCCCAGAGTATTCACAAAGGTTCTGGCTCCAGTGATAGCTTACTTCAGGCTAAAAGGAATTCAAATCTATCCTTACTTGAACGACTGCCTGATTCTGGCTCAAGAAAAGGAAGACCTTCTACAGCATCTGGAGTATGTTATAGCAGTGCTAAGATGCCTAGGGTATTCTGTGAACGAAATAAAGTCCAGTCTAGTACCCTCTCAAGACATGTGCTTTCTGGGTGTGAGACTGAATACAGCAGCCCAGATGGCCTTTTTAACCCCGGACAAACAAAAGAGTCTATCCCTTTACTTCCATCAACTATCTCATCAGTCCGTGCTGACTGCAAGGACAGTCCTTCAAGCATTAGGGTTCATGGCATCTTGTATTCTGGTGCTTCCCAATGCCAAACTGCATATGAGGAAGCTGCAATGGTATCTCAAAAATGTATGGACACAGCACTGCCAGGATTTGGACACTGTCATTCAAATAATACCTTGCCTTCAAAAAGAATTTTTGTGGTGGGCTCAGGAATGTCACCTAAACAAGGGACTCTCTGTGACCCGGCCAGAGGCGAGTCAGATTTTAACGACAGATGCCTCGGACATTGCTTGGGAGCTCATCTAAATGGAAAGTGGATACAAGACAAGTGGCCTGCCAGACTACAGCATCTACATATCAACATGAAGGAGATGTTAGCAGTCCAGTTTGCATTAATGGCTTTCAAGGAGTTACTTCTTCCAGGGCAGGTGTTGATTCTAACAGACAACACAACTGTCATGTGGTACATCAACAAACAAGGGGAACACATTCTTATCCTCTATGCAGGCAAGCAATGATTTTATGGGAGACTGCGCTCAGCTTGCAACTAACTCTTCAGGCAAGGTTTCTGCCGGAGCACAGAACTCCTTAGCAGATGTGTTAAGCAGACAAATCATGGATCCCCACGAGTGGAAACTGGATCTTCATGTATTTCAGAAATTGACAGTGTCATGGGGAACTCCAGACATAGATCTGTTCGCTTCTCCACTAAACCACCAGCTGCCAAAGTTTTGCACAAAGGGGTTTCATCACACAGCTTGGAAAGTGGATGCTCTTTCTTTCAGTTGGAAAAATCTTCATGTGTATGCCTTTCCACCTCTGCCTCTTCTTCCAAAGGTGCTCTTAAAGGTCAGACAAGACAAGCCAAGGATGATTTTAATAGCTCCAGATTGGCCTCGCAACACTGGTACCCACTACTAAGGAGTCTGGTAAGGAAGCCTCCATGGCCTTTACCTTTGATTCCACATCTGTTATCTCAGAAGGACGGTCATCTGCTCAATGTCAAGCTTCACTCTCTTCATCTAACAGCCTGGCATATTCTGTGTTGAAACACAGCAGGTCTCAACTTCCTCAACAAGTTTTAAATGTGATTATGGAAGCTAGAAGACCTAGTACAAGGAAAGTGTACAGAAAAATGGAAGAGGTTTTTATTTTGGAGTACAGCAAAGAATTTGGAGATTTCTGAGCCTAATTTGAGTGTGGCTCTTCAATATCTTACTGAGTTATTGGACAAAGGTTTGTCCTTCTCTTCCATTAAGATTCATGCTGCAGCAATTTCAGCTCACTATGATTGTGACCCACCATTGTTTTCGCATCCTTTGTTCAAGCAGTTTCTTAGAGGGGCAAAGAATATAAGACCCCATAGAGCTCCTACTCCTGCTTGGGATCTCAATTTTGTGTTGGAAAAACTTACTCTACAACCTTTTGAGCCTGCGGCTACTGCTGAATTGAAATACTTGTCATGGAAGACTGCTTTTCTGTTGGCTATTACTTCTGCAAGAAGGGTGTCTGAGTTGCAGGCCCTTATGGCAGTAGAGCCCTTTTGATTTTCCATAAGGATAGGGTATCATTGCACTAATCCTTCCTTTATGCCTAAGGTGGTTTCTAGTGTGGCTTTAAACCAAACTATTCATTTGCCTACTTTTTATGCAGACCCCAAAATAAAGGGGAAAAGATTTTGCACACTTTAGATGTACACAGGCAATTGTTATTATTTAAGCAGGACTAAGGATTTTAGGCAGTCTCAGCAGTTGTTTGTTTCTTTTGCTTTGAGTTCAGGGCAAGCCTGTGTCAAAACAAACTATTTCTAAGTGGATTGGGTTTTGCATTGCATTTTGTTATTCCCATCATGGCAAGGAGATTCCAGCTGGGATTAGGCCTCATTCCACTAGGGCTACTGCCACTTCAACAGCATTTCTAAGGGGTGGCAACTAAGGATATTTTGGAGGCAGCTACTTGGAGTTCAGTGCATACTTTCTCTAAGCATTATCACCTTCCTCTCTACTCTAAGTCTAGGGCTGGTTTTGCCACAGCTATTTTGCAAGGCATGTTGTCAGCTCCTGCTTCTTTATGATTTGCCAGCCTCCCTTACCTCTGCTTTGGGATTCTACCCAATAGTTAGGACTGCAGCAATGTGGAATGAAGAACATAGTACAGTTTTGTACCTACCATAAATGTAGATGTTCGAGGATCCACATTGCTGCAGTCCAATTTACCCTCCCTCCTTCCCTCTGTGTTTAGGGGTGGTTGTGTAGGTGAGGTTATATGCTGATATTTTTGTATATATTTTGTATATATTGTACATATTTTTGGTGCAGGTATTTTGGGCCTTGTCTTTTTAGGGTCTTCTGACATCTGGGGCAAGAAAAGACTGAGGATATGACGTCGGTCATGCGCATTAGTACCCTGACGTACTGACGTCAGTCTAATGCGCCCTGACCGACGTCAGCCATATACTCTGGTATTCGGGCCGACTGGACAGCGGACTACCCAATAGTTAGGACTGCAGCAATGTGGATCCTCGAACATCTACATTTATGGTAGGTACAAAACTGTACTATATCATACATCGAGGTTACAAGTTTTATTTCCATACCTTGCCTCCTTTCAAAGGCATGCCGGACGTTCCTCCTCAGCAAAGACTAGAGGCTCACAAACAAATTTCTCTGCTACTTAAAATAAGGGCCATACAACCGGTCCCTCTGCCAGAAGTGGGCCTAGGATTTTATTCTCGCCTGTTCCTAGTACCAAAGAAAGGGAACACGTGGAGACCAATCTTGGATTTATCTATCCTCAACACATATCTGGACATTCCCAAGTTCAAAATGTTGACGTTACAACAGCTTTTACCTCTACTGGGCAAAGATCACTGGATGGTGACTCTGGATCTCAAGGAGGCTTACCTTCATGCTCCTATCAGGCTCAGTTGCAGAAAGTATCTGCGTTTTCGGGTTGGGACTTCTCATTATCAGTTCTCTGCATTGCCCTTTGGCTTATCTACTGCACCCAGAGTGTTCACGAAGGTTCTGGCTCCAGTGATAGCTTTCTTCAGGCTAAGAGGAATACAGATCTATCCTTATTTGGACGATTGCCTGATTCTGGCCCAAGGAAAGGACGAACTTCTTCATCATTTACAGTATGTGATAGCAGTGCTAAGATGCCTGGGGTATTCTGTGAACGAAATAAAGTCCAGTCTAGTACCCTCTCAGGACATGTGCTTTCTGCGTGTGAGACTGAATACAGCATCCCAGATGGCCTTTTTGACCCCGGACAAACAAAAGAATCTTTCTCTTTACTTCCATCAATTGTCTCATCAGTCCAGGCTGACTGCAAGGACAGTCCTTCAAGCCTTGGGGTTCATGGCATCTTGTATTCTGGTGCTTCCCAATGCCAAACTGCATATGAGGAAGCTACAATGGTATCTCAAAATGTATGGACACAGCACTGCCAAGATATGGACACTGTCATTCAGATAATACCTTGCATTCAAAAGGAATTTTGGTGGTGGGCTCAGGAATGTCACCTAAACAAGGGACTCTCTGTGACCCGGCCAGAGGCGAGTCAGATTCTAACGACAGATGCCTCAGACAAAGCTTGGGAGCTCATCTAAATGGAAAGTGGGTACAAGACACGTGGCCTGCCAGACTTCAACATCTACATATCAACTTGAAGGAGATGTTAGCAGTCCAATTTGCATTAATAGCTTTCAAGGATTTACTTCTTCCAGGGCAGGTGTTGGTTCTAACAGACAACACAACTGTCATGTGGTACATCAACAAGCAAGGGGAACATTCTTATCCTCTATGCAGACAAGCAATGATTTTGTGGGAGACTGCTCTCAGTTTACAGCTAAATCTTCAGGCAAGGTTTCTGCCGAGCACAGAACTCCTTAGCAGATGTGTTGAGCAGGCAAATTATGGATCCCCACGAGTGGAAATTGGATCCTCATGTGTTTCAGAAATTGACAGTGTTATGGGGAACTCCAGACATAGATCTGTTCGCTTCTCCACTAAACTACCAGCTGCCAAAGTTTTGCACAAAAGGTTTCATCCCACAGCTTGGAAAGTGGATGCTCTCTCATTCAATTGGAGCAATCTTCATGTGTATGCCTTTCCGCCTCTGCCTCTCCTCCCAAAGGTACTCCTGAAGGTCAGACAGGACAAGCCAAAGATGATTTTAATAGCTCCAGATTGGCCTCGACAGCACTGGTACCCATTACTGAGAAGTCTGGTGCAGGAGCCTCCATGGCCTTTGCCTTGATTCCACACCTGCTGTCTCAGGAGAACAGTCATTTACTCAATGTCAAACTTCACTCTCTACATCTAACAGCCTGGCATATTCTGTTTTAAACCCTGGAGGGTCTCAGCTTCCACAGCAAGTTTTGAATGTTATTTTGGAGGCCAGAAGGCCTAGTACAAGGAAAGTGTACGCAGATAAATGGAGGAGATTTTTATTTTGGAGTACAGCAAAGGACTTTGATGTTTCTAAGCCTAATTTAAGTGTGGCTCTTCAATATCTTACTGAGTTACTGGACAAAGGTTTGTCCTTCTCCTCTATTAAGGTTCATGCTGCAGCAATTTCTGCTCACTATGACTGTGACCCACCATTGTTTTCTCATTCTTTGTTTAAGCAATTCCTTGAGGGGCAAAGAATATAAGACCCCCACGTAGAGCTCCTACTCCTGCTTGGGATCTCAATTTTGTGTTGGAGAAACTCACTCTACAACCTTTTGAGCCTGCAGCTACTGCCGAGTTGAAATATTTATCATGGAAGACTGCTTTTTTGTTGGCCATTACCTCTGCGAGAAGGGTTTCTGAATTACAGGCCCTTATGGCGGTTGAGCCTTTCTTAATTTTCCATAAGGATAGGGTATCTTTGCGTACTAATCCTTCCTTTATGCCTAAAGTGGTTTCTAGTGTGGCTTTAAACCAAACTATTCATTTGCCTACTTTTTATGCAAACCCCCAAAATAAAGGGGAAAAGATTTTGCACACTTTGGATATACACAGGCAGTTGCGATATTATTTGAGCAGAACTAAAGGGTTCAGGCAGTCTCAGCAGTTATTTGTTTCATTTGCTTTGGGTTCTCAGGGCAAGCCTGTTTCAAAACAAACTATTTCTAAGTGGATTGGGTTTTGTATTGCTTTCTGTTATTCCCATCATGGTAAGGAGATTCCAGCTGGGATTAGGCCTCATTCCACTAGGGCTACTGCCACTTCTACAGCTTTTTAAGGGGTGGCAACTAAAGATATTTTGGAGGCAGCTACTTGGAGTTCAGTGCATACTTTCTCTAAGCATTACCACCTTCCACTTTACTCTAAATCTAGGGCTGGTTTTGCCACTGCAATTTTACAGAGCATTTTGGCAGCTCCTAATGCTTTATAGTTTTGCCATCCTCCCTTACCTCTGCTTTGGGATTCTACCCATATGTAAGGACTGCAGCAATGTGAGATGAAGAACATAGTACAGTTTTGTACCTACCATAAATGTAGATGTTCGAAGATCCACATTGCTGCAGTCCAATCCTCCCTCCTTCCCTCTGTAGTTAGAGGCGGTTGTGTGGTTTGGGTTGTGAATATTGTAAATATTGTAAATAGGATTAGTGCAGGGGTGGTTGGTTGGTTTTTTGCTGTCTTTGGGTTTTGGCCTTTCTTTTTAGGGCCTTCTGACATCTGGGGCAAGAAAAGACTGAGGATATGACGTCGGTCATGCGCTTTTGTACCCTGACGTTCTGATGTCAGTTCTAAACGCCTTGACCGACGTCAGCCTTATACTTTGGTATTCGGGCCGACCGAGGACAGCGGACTACCCATATGTAAGGACTGCAGCAATGTGGATCTTCGAACATCTACATTTATGGTAGGTACAAAACTGTACTTTTTCTTTCAGAGTCCCAAGTTCTTTGGTTTGGAAAGTGGACGCCATGTCTTTTGCTTGGAAAGAAATGTTCCTGTATGCTTTTTCTCCACTTCTTTTTCTTCCAAGGGTCCTTCACAAAATCAAGAGCAGCTCTCCAAAAATCTTGTTGGTGACTCCCATTTGGCTCAGATAGCACTGATTTCCCTCTTTTTCCATCTGGCCAGAAGTAATAATCACAAGTTTCCTCACTGCATGGATCTTTTCACACAGAACAAAGGAGCTCTCCTTCACTCTCATCTGTCCATTGTTCAGCTGAATTTTGGGTGATAAGGTTTTGCTTCCTTTCTGACACCAGTTTTCTGAGGATGTTCTGAAGGTCCTGCAGGAAGCCAGGAAACCCAATAACAAAAGATCAGATATGTCCAAATGGAAAGTGAAATCCCACTTCTCAGCCATTTATCCCTATCTACCACTTACTTCTCCTTTGACCAGTAGGTTTGAGGCCAAGCAGTTTTTTAAAGGTGCCCTTCATATTAGACCCCCGAGAAAGCCCATTCCTCTTTCTTGGTGTCTTAATTTTGTCACTGAAAAACTGACTTGGTGGACTGTTTCATTGTTTGCTTTAACCTCTGCAAGAAGGGTATTTAAACAGTAGGCCTTGATGGCACTACGTCCTTTTTTAGTTCTTCATAGAAACATGTGTCTCCATACAAATCCATCCTTTATGCCCAAGTTGGTTAATGAGCTGTCCCTTAACCAGTCTATCCAGCTTCCTTCTTTTTTCCCTTTTCTGCATTTTGCTACTGATAAAGTTCATCATACCTTGAATTTGCATAGATACCTCAGATATTTAGACAAAACAAAGGCCTTTTTTAAATCCGATCACCTTTTTGTTTCTTTACATACCAGTACATTGGGTTTGGCAGTTTCTAAGCAAACCATCTCCTCCTGGATTTCCAAGGCCATTTCTTTTTATTTTTTTCCTAACAAGCAATTACCTACTTTTCTGAGGTCTCATTAGTGGCTTCCTCTGGGGCTTTATTTAAAGGTTTGGCCAGCAACTCTATACTTGAAGCTGCTACTTGGAATTAGTTCACGCATTAAAAAAAACATTACAAATTAGATGTTATTTCCAGGACCAGGGTAGGTTTTGCCAAGGCTGTTCTGCATGGGTATGTGGTGGGCTCCTGCTTGTTTTCCTCCTCCCTGCCTTTACTGTAGCTTTTGTACTTTCCCAGAGGTGATTAATACTGCACAATGATATGGGGAGGACAGAGTACAACAGTAGATGTCCTACTTTTTACTGTTGTAGAATTCACTCCCTTCCTCCTACCCTCTTTTTTTTCTCTTTTTGTTGCATGGGTGATACTTTCATACTGGCCGACAGGTTCTTGTCCTTCTCTTTCTTTATGCCTTTTTCTGGATGTACATGTCCTTTCCACTGGGGATCCTAGTTCTCCTGGGGCACTTAAGTTCTGAGTTGGGGATGCATGCATGTCACCTTTATGCCCTACGCTTGAGCAAGGAACTTATGTCTGACATAGGATGCTTCCTAGGTAATAAAGGCTTTGGCATACTGGCCAGATGTTGGGCTATCCTTTGCAGTTGATTTCAGAGGTGATGAATATTGCAACAGTGAAAAGTAGGACATCTACTGTTATGGTAAGATTTTACACAACTGTACTTTACATCCAGCGGAGTCCAAGCCTGCCAGAGCCACACTGAGAGTGCTGCCTGTCTAGAAACAGAGAGGAATTTGACGTATGGTGGTATGTTTCCCTTCAGAAGGCAACAGTTGCAGAGCTTGAAGGAGCTGCCAAGGGGATAATGCCATGGGGAGGCCATAGGCCTTGCTCCCAGGGGCCAACAGTCTGTTCTGCTGTCTACCACCTGACTCTAACCATGGAACAGAGAGCTTTTCAGGACTGGGCTGATGGATTTTTATCTATCCCAGGATTGCCTAATACCCACCTCCCTCTCCTGGAGTGAATGGGACATTTACATATAGGTAGAGGAGCCATTGGACAAAGTCCTTGGAGGAGGGGACAAAAATACTAAATAGAAGGCATTAAAGAGGAGAAGGGAAGCAAAAGATAAGGATGAAGAGGAGTAGCAGGTTGCAGCGGGCAGTGCTTAAGGTGAGCAAAGGTGGGAAATGGCAAAGCTTCAAAAGTAGTTTGTGTAGGAGGAGTGGCTAGGAGAAGCTTTTACAGACAGTCTGGAAAAGACTGCATCATGGATAGCAAGTGAGTTTTTATGACGAGGAATGCCAGGTGGATGGGCAAGTCAGAATGAAGTGAATAAGTTGAAATGAAGAACGATGTTGAAGCTGAAATTAGACTGGACAAGTCAAGAAAACAGTGTGCGTTTCAACTGGCACAGTCTTTACAGAATATGCGAGCACCAAATATTCTGCAGGGGAGGTATAGAAGTGGGACAGGGAAAGGCTTAAAGTGGTCAGGACAGAGCAGGCTAGAGTTTAGGATTGCAATGGCCTTTTTAGGGGTACCACCTGGTGCCAAATGATAATTCAGTAGACCGAGACACCTGGCTGAGGAAGTATTTGGGCGAGGAGGGATTTGGATTGTTGGACAGCTGAAGACAGATGTGGTAAATGAAAAATTGTGCCATTGACAGAGATGTTATCTAGATAAGTGGGAAAGTGTATCTCTGGTGCCAGAAATGGAACCTAAATGCTATGGGTGAAAGAACCTGTGGTTCTTTAGTATCTTTTTGGAGCTTTTCTCTATTGACCTAATTTATACTTGTGTAAAAGTGCAACTTACTCTCATTTCTTCCTTCCTAACTCTAGAACCTCTCCTGGCATCCAGACCACCAGTTATATGTATTTCTGAAAGAGCATCCCACATTTTAGACTTTTTAAGTGGACTGTGGTGGTAGCCTGGGATCTCAAATTTATATTGGAAAATTGACATTGGCGCACCCTCTGAGGTAGCTCAAAAAGGGTTTATAACTGCAATCACCTGAGCCAGAAGTGTGTGAACTATAAGCTTTGATGTACAGTCTTGTAATTCACAAGGATAGAGTTACTCTGTGCACTAATTATTCCTTTAATCCTAAAGTTATAACAGTGGTACCTCTAGGCTATCCAGCTACAGGTCCTTTCTACAAACCTTCAGGATAAGGGAGAAAGGACTCTGCTTTTTCTAGATGTATGCAAGCAGTGTATGTGCTACAATGAGGTAATACCAATGTATTTTGAAAGTCCTATCAATTGTCTGTGGCCTTTGCTGAAAATAAGAAAGGGTTGCTTTTGCCCAAATATCCACTCTCAAAATGGATAGCCCTTTGTATCATTTTCTGTCACAAAACCCATGATGAACTTCTACAAGGAAAAAATTGGACCACACTCCAGTGGGGTAACGGCTAGTACAGCTACCCATGTAGAAAACTTAAATGTCCCTTTTTGAAAAAGGGTTAGTGCTTAGGGTATTTTGGAGGCAGCTACCTGTTCCTGGGTACATACCTTTTGCAAACACTATAGGCCAGGAATGGTTTCCAGGGTAAGAGCATGATTTGCATCAACCATCCTGAAAGGTGTGCTTACCCATCTTTAATGATCTTTAGCCACCTTCTGGGTTGTTTTGGTTTCAGCTTTGTAAATCTTCTCTAATGTGATAGCAGCATTGACCTGCATGATGACCGTAATGCATTTGATACCAGCTTACCGTAATTGTAGAAGTTTGTGTGTGGCCACATTTGCAGTCCTGAGTCCCTCCCTCTATCCACTCTGCATTCTGAGCAGCAGGGGTATGGTGGAATGGGGCTACCAATTTCCGCTTTCTTCCTCCTTACTGAGTCCAAGTCCAAAAAAATTATCTCTCACCTCAGTTCTTTTTTCTCAAGAATATGACCAAAGGAAACTCAGTTGATACTGTGTCTTTTGACTTCAATAAAGCTTTTAGTTCTGTCTCTTGGAGAATTCTGATATTGAAACCAAATGGATTTGAAGTAGGCAAAAAGTTGGCTAAATGCACAATGATAATAGTTATGGAAACCATCTCAAAGGAAAGAGAAGTTTTTAGTGGGAATTAACAGGTCATTGTAGAACCAGCTTTCTTTAGTGTCTTTGACTTCACAAAGAGTATTGAAAACATGATCAATCTATTTCTGCATGAAACTGAAGAGATAGTGGAATATTTGGGGGAGCAAGTCTCCAGTGGATGTGAGGAGACTGACAAATGTGGTCTCCAGTGGATGTGAGGAGACTGACAAATGTGGTCTCCAGTGGATTGGGGGAGACTGACAAATGTGGTCTCCAGTGGATGGGAGGAGACTGACAAATGTGGTCTCCAGTGGATGTGAGGAGACTGACAAATGTGTGAGAGGTGATGTCTGAAGTATAGTACAGAGAACATAAATTACATAACCTTGGGATATATTAGTCCCATAGATCATCTGGGTTGACTAAGCATAAAAAGCCCAGAGCAGGAGAAAGACCTGTGATAGGAGCAGAAACAATCCATCTGGTACAAACTGTAAAAGCTGCTGTTTGGATTATGTATTGGTGGAATAGACTCTGTAGCATATGAATTAATATTAAAATGTTCAGTATACAATATACAAGCACTGTGGATAAGTTTCTGAACTCCATAGGTGTTTATTTTGCCTTCCAGAAATAATTTGTACCACTGGATATGCCACTGCCTATAGTTAGACAATAGTTTGCTTACTTATTTTTCCCATGTACTTCAAATTTAACCCTCTTCCAACTGGTCTAAAGCTCTCCCTCTACTACCTCCCAGAGTGGGGCTGCTGGTAGGGAGGGAGGAAATGGGAAAATGGGTACTGCTCTTAATACTATCCCCTGGGTGTGCACAGTAAGTTAGGAAGGGAAAATGAAGAGCAGTAGCTGGGGTGGAGTGGAGCAGGTGCCTGCAGCCTGATAAGTTGCTCATACCAGGATTTTCTAATCCCAGAGTCCCTACTGCTATATGCTGACATGATTGCCAGCCTGGTAGGCATTAAGGAATTGGTGCCGTGCAAACCCATCCCTCAGGACCATAGGGTAACCACACTTACTTTGTTCTCTTGCACACACCCCCACCCCACCCCCATATCCAGTGCCAACTGTGGTTCATTGAAGAAATGCCAAGAATGGTCCTTACCCCAGTATAGTCATGCCCTTCCTCCCTGCCAGCACCATTAGACACCTAAGGCACTAATTCAACCTCTGGTCAACTTGGCTGTAAGCAGGGCTTCATTCCTTTACACCAATAAGCTGGTGATATTAGTAGATTTAAAAAACATACCTTGTATACAACATTCCTATTTCTAGGTAAAGAATTTATTTTATATAAATTGAATGAGATAACATGCAATGTTAAGTTGTCAATCTCGCCTTCATTCTTGCTGGATGGGTTCGGAGCCGATCCTCGGCTCCGACTCGGCCACTTACTAAAGCTCGAGAGCTTATTTTACCGGCTTGAGGCAACCCTATATCCCATGATGCTAGGCGATAACTCCCCAGATCTTGTTTGCCACTTTCGCTTGCGAGGTGCGTATTTTTACTGGCTCTTGGTAAGTCTTTATATATATATAGTGTTCAGTCACCCTTTTTAGTTAATTTTTCACCCAGCTGTTTTTTTTTTTCAATAGTTACCTTTAACTCTATTACTGTTTATACCTTCCCTTTTTATCCCTTATATCCCTCCCCCTCCACTCTTAGGTTAGGCCTTAAGCCTGCCCCTTTCCTAATTTTTCTTAGGGATCCTGTGGAGTGTTTGGGTGTGTCAGTATCCTAATTAATATTTTTATTGTTATTTTATTGTTTTTTGAGAGTGTGTGTGTGTGTGTGTTTTCTCTTCCTTTTGTGATCCCTCAACACTGTTATGTCGAAGGAACCAAAGGAAACCAAGGTCTCAGGCTTTAGGAGGTGTGACTCATGCTGTCAGAAAATGTCTCTGACAGACAGTCACACTTCTTGTGTTTACTGCCTGGGACCCCTGCACCTGCAGGACTCTTGTTCTGTATGTCATGCATTCAGTCCAAGAGTCCTGCAGGAGCGCAGGAACAAACTTATACTGAGGGGCTTGTTAAAGCCCGAGGGCTCCCCGACTAAGTCTGCATCGGGGAGGCCTTCAAAACCAGCAAAACTGTCAGCTCCAAGTACTAAGCCTTCGGCTGCTGGCTCCTTGTCTGTGCCTAGATCGGCTCCGGCTGGAGCCGATCCCTTTGAGTCACAGGTTCTGGTCTCGGCACCACTTGGTGCCGATACCTCTGAGTCCATGCATTCACTGTCGGCTCCGGCTGGAGCCGACGTGTCCTCGGCTCCTTTGGCTCCATCTAAGAAGAGGTCAAGATCCCCTTCATTGGAGTCCATCCATTCGGCTCCGAGATCTCCCCTGCTCTCGGAGCGGAGCCATCGGAGCCGATCTTCTCGGTCATCCAGACTTTCAGATCACGACCTTGAGAGAGAGGTAAGTAGGCTGTTAGTCTCAGGCATTGGCCCAGATGATCTGTAGCCCGTCTCATCAGACGGTCGCTATTATGACTCCACCTAATTTTCCTCCTTCGACTCTCCCTCAGAGTTCAGAGCCGGAGCTCCTCGGAGCTGTGACTGTTGTGGCGTCGGAGCCGATACCTCCCCCTTCGGCGCCTTCGTCTTCCGCACCGATCTCCTCCTTGATGCCTTCATTGGACGGATCCGGGCGCCTGATCTCTCTCGTCGGCTCCGAGGGGGCGAGTGGCATCGGACCATTGTCCGACCCCGTTCTCCCTCTCGGAGCATCGGCGCTGGTGAGCTCGGCCCCGACATCGGCCTCTGAGCCTTCCCTGTCGGTGCGGCCTGGGGTTCCTACCTCTTTGGAGCGGGGGCCCTCTGGCCTTTCTGATAGGGGAGCCTTTGAGGTGATGAGGAGCGTACTAGCCCCAGGGCATAGTCAACGGTCAGCTCCATCAGCTCCTCCCACTACAGTGCCTGCTGATGTCTCTTCCCACTCTCTTGCTCCCGGACCCAGAGATCCAACGCCTTGGGTTTCCCCACTGGGAATTTCTTCCTCTTCCGAGGCTTCTCCTGACCTGTCAGCGGAGCCTCCGCGTAAGAGGACATGTAAGAGGAAGCATGTGGACTCCCCTGAGTCCATTACATCTGACACTGACTTGGATGAGTCGGAGGGATCCTCAAAGTCCCCCTCTGAGGATGTCTCTTTCTCAGACATCCTAGAAATCCTAAAGCAGAGGGGGAACTGGTCTTCCCTTAATCCTTCCGAGGACGAGTCGGTGTACCTGGAGGTGTTTGGTTCTCGACCCTCCACCTCCTGGGTGTCTCCGCCTTTCGACCCCCTTATGGAAGTAGTGGCTCGGAAGGCGTGGTCGGCCCCGGATTCAGTGGAACCCACCCCTCGGAGGCCATCTAAATTCATCACAGCATCAGTTGACAAGCAATTCCTAACAAAAGGTGTACCGGCTGATGCCATGGTGGTGGTCGCTGAATTACTTGTGTCACTTCACCCGCCTTCAGAGAGATATTCTCAAAGAGTTGGGAGAAGTCTTACAGGATCCATCAGCTGCTGGGTCCCAGGATAAAATAAACTCACAGCTTGGAACCCTGAACTCGATTGTTAACTCCTCCATGCGTCTAATTTCATATGCAGCCGATGGAGCGAGTAGGGCCACAGGCACAGGAGTGGCCTTAAGGCGTCATGCCTGGATGCGGCTGGGTAATTTCGCGGACCCTTTCAAGGCGTCCTTCACAAATTCCCCTTTTGATGGTTCAGCTTTGTTCGGACCTCAAGTGAAAGACACCTTGACCAGATGCGAACAAGATGGCAAGACTCTTTCTGCCGTAGGAGTCCATTTCTCCACCCCTTCAAGACCATACCCTAAGGGTCAGAAGGGTGGGAAAATGTGGTTCCACAAATCTCAAGGAGTCACGCCTGACGCAAGAGGTCAGTTTACCCCCAGAGGCAGAGGGGGTAACAACAACAGACTCCGCCCTAGGGGCAGAGGGGGTCCGCAGAACCAGGGTAGCAGGGAGCCTCTCTGACAAACCCTTCCAGCATCCCTGAGATGTTGCCCGATTGTCCACCTTCGGAGGCAGTCGGGGGAAGATTGTCACTGTACCCAATAGCCTGGCTTTCCCTTACTCATGACAAATGGGTACAGTCGATCATATCAGAGGATTACAAAATTCCCTTTATCCAAACCCCAATTCGGCAAAAGGGAACCCTTCCAGATGTTCCACCCGGTCTAAGGGAACTAGCAGTATCAGAAATATCAAAACTGCTAGCAAAAAGAGCCATCCAGCCAGTCCCAGCAGACCAACTAGGATCCGGAATCTACTCAAGGTTCTTTTTGGTACCGAAAAAGACAGGGGACTGGAGACCAATATTAGATCTCAGCAAACTAAACAAGTTTGTAAAGAGAACAAGATTCCGGATGGTCACACTACAGTCCATTCTACCCTTTCTGGGCAAGGACAATTGGATGTGCTCCGTGGACCTTCAAGATGCGTACTATCACATCAAAATTCACAGGCGCTCCAGAAGGTTTCTCCGCTTTCGGCTGGGGACCAGTCACTACCAGTTCAGAGCCCTGCCCTTTAGTCTCACTACAGCCCCCAGAGTGTTCACCAAATGTATGGCAGCGGTTACGGCTCACCTGAGACGACAAGGATTCCAGGTGTTTCCATATCTAGACGACTGGCTCCTCACTGCCACCACCAGGCATCAACTTCTCCAAGCCAGAGCTTACACCATTCACATTTGCAGAGGGCTAGGAATCTCTATAAATTTCAAAAAGTCTGCCTTGTCGCCTTGTCAGTCTATTACCTTTATAGGCGCCAACTTGAACACCGTACAACTTTCAGCAAAGTTAACAGATCAAAGGGTCTTAGATATTCAAAACCATGTCCATGTTCTTCTTCAGAGCGACAAAATTCAGGCCAGGTATGTCCTGAAAATATTGGGTCTTATGGCGGCCGCCATAACACTTCTTCCCCTTGCACGTTTTTACATGCGTCTTCTACAGTGGATGCTTTTCGCCCAATGGTCTTTTTAGCAACTCCCCATGCACCTCAAGATCATGATAACTCCAACTTGCAAAAGTCATCTGTCCTGGTGGATATTGTCCCCTCATGTCCATCAAGGCAGACCCTTTGTTCCTCCTCCCCCGGTCGCCACGGTGACATCGGATGCCTCCCTGATCGGGTGGGGAGGGGCATTTTCAGGGCAGGATGGTCCATGGCACTTGGCAACCTTTCGAACGCCACCTGCACATAAATGTCCTAGAGATGAGAGCAGTGCTTTTAACGTTGCAAGCCCTCCACGACTCTCTTCCCCTAGGAACTATTGCAATCCAAACGGACAATATGTCCGTAGTGTGGTATATCAACAAGCAAGGCGGAACCAAGTCCTATCCCCTGTGTCGAGAGGCACTCAGACTTTGGCAATGGGCAATCTCCTCTCAGCGGTTTCTGATAGCAACGCATATCCCCGGGAAGTCCAACATCATAGCGGACAGGTTGAGCAGAGCTATACTCATGCCACACGAGTGGTCTCTCAAACAATCTGTGGCGGAAGAGATTTTTCAGAAGTGGGGCCTTCCTTGCTGCGATCTTTTTGCTACACCCCAAAACAGCAAATCCCCCGACTTCTTCACCCACTTCCCCCTTCCAGGCCATCCCCTCAGAGACGCTCTAGTCCAAGATTGGCCTCGGGGACTTCTCTATGCCTTTCCACCCTTTCCTCTAATCCCACAAGTAATTCAGAAAGCAGCCGCCTTGAGAGCCAAGTTGATTCTCATTGCCCCTTATTGGCCTCGACAGATATGGTTTCCGTTCCTACATCATTATCTTTTTGTACAGCCTTGGCATCTGGACCCAGCTCCAGATCTGTTGACCCATCAGTCGGGGCAGCTGCACCAATCCCTACATTCTCTCAACCTCACTGCTTGGTTGCTCCACTTCCGTCCTTAGCCAGGCTTCCTATGATTTCTAATCCCGTCCGGGATATAGTAGCTTCCCTTAAATCTTCCACCAGAAGGATTTACACTAGTAAATGGAAACGTTTCTCCTTCTGGGCAAAGGCAAGGAATATAGATCCCTTTACTGCCCCAATTCATTCGGTCTTAGACTTCCTAGCCGAAATTTTTCATTCAGGGTCTTCTGCCTCTACAGTAAAGGTTCAGTTGGCAGCCATATCGAATTTTCATACAGGCTTATCGGACCACAACATCATGTCCAATAAGCTTTGCAAAGCTTTCCTTAAAGGTCTATATTTACTTAAGCCTCCGATCAAAGACCCTCCACCTCAGTGGGATCTTAATTTAGTCTTAACATCCTTGATTCTTCCCCACTTTGAACCTGCGGTCTCCTGTTCATTGAAATTTCTTTCCTGGAAGACACTCTTCCTAGTCGCCATTACTTCTGCTAGGAGAGTATCTGAGCTTCACGCCCTCTGCATTCGTCCTCCCTACTTAATCTTCCATAAAGACAGAGTTTCTCTAAGGACTAATCCATCCTTCTTACCCAAGGTGGCTTCAGACAATTTAAATCAATCAATTGATCTCCCAGTTTTTTTCCCAAACTATACTAATAGAGCGGAGCAAAAGCTACATTATCTAGATGTTCACCGCCAGCTCCGATACTATTTGGATAGAACCAAACAAATAAGGAAGTCTGATCAACTGTTTCTATCGATGCAGAAAATAAGAAAGGCCTTCCTGTTTCTAAGGTAACCCTATCTAGGTGGCTGTCTTCTGTGATTACATCTATTTATCAACTCAGAGGCAGGGAATTAACTTCTAAGCCAAAAGCCTATTCAACTAGAGCACTAGCTACATCTACAGCTTTTCAAGCTAGACTACCAATAGACACTATCTGTGCGACAGCCTCATGGGCCTCTCCTCATACCTTTGTTTCGCATTACAAATTGGACATGGCCTCCAGGGACAGAGCAACGTTTGGTTCCACCATTCTTAAGAGTCTGTTCCAATGAGCTACCCAGGATGAAGGTGCTAGGGACACGCGGTCCCATCCAGCAAGAATGAAGGCGAGATTGACAACTTAACATTGAGAAGTTATGTACCTACCATAACGTTCCATGTTAGTTGTCTTCTCTCGCCTTCTTTCTTGCGTCCCACCCACCATCCCCCTAGCCTGGACAGACCGAGAAGATCTTCCCTTCCTTGAAAGGGTCCTTATATTCCCTTGTTCACCATCTAGGTGTCCTAGGGATATATATAGTGTAGATAACGATCTTTGGGGGTTTTTATCCCTCTTCCTCCTCCTTCCAGTTGGAGGATTTTATTTTATTGGCCTATTCTAGGTTTTTCAGCTTCCAAACGAGATCTGGGGAGTTATCGCCTAGCATCATGGGATATAGGGTTGCCTCGAGCCGGTAAAATAAGCTCTCGAGCTTTAGTAAGTGGCTGAGTCGGAGCCGATCCCATCCAGCAAGAAAGAAGGCGAGAGAAGACAACTAGCATGGAACGTTATGGTAGGTACATAACTTCTCATTATATTACACTGATCACTTTGACTTTTTAAATCAAAAATGTTTGTTCTCATTCAAAATAAATAACTATGAGTGTAACTTTTCAGTTCTTGGAATAATAGTTAAAGACTGAAATTGTCCCTGTCTGTCTGATTTCTTCTGTGGTCTTTTACATCTGAAATACTTAATATCGAATAGTCTTGGGACTTCATGTGATATTGCAGATGTTGGAGTGATTTTTTAACTCAAGCTGTCCATATATCTGATTTATGTGATGCTTACCCAAAGGTAGACTACTTAATAGGACTGTTTTTCTCTAGGCATTTAACATTCTTTTTTTCTGTTTGGGCAGTTGTTACTGCATTATAGCTTTTTTGGGGGCCTTGACTAAAGGAGCCTTTCTTTAGCTCCTGACTACCCCTGTTTCTCACAGTATCCATTTTTCTGGGACTGTACTGGTTATTTTTAATTGGTTATCTTATACTGACCTTTTGACATAATTGCTTTACATAAGTGTCTGCCACTTCTCTTCTACAACTTTTCACTTTCCCTACAACTAACCCAGAACAGTGATTTAGTTTAACAACTACTTAGGATTCTTGTTGTAAATGTTCACTTGACCTTTATATTCTTATCTCCAGCCTTCTGAAGTTGTAGTTTCTGTGATAGTAGCATTTCTGCTTCTTGTATTGTAATTTATTTTGAGTATTTCCTTTCCATTCTTCTGAATTTCATACATCAGTAATAAAGTATATTTTACATTTTAGCCTTGTATTCACATTTGAACTACTGAGATTAGGTACCTGTAGTGTGGAGTACTCCTGTATTACAGAATTGTGAGATGCAGTCATCGCAGTTTTTGCTCTTGCTGTTTCTCATGATGTTGTTTGGTAGATACTCAACATAGTCCTGCCAAGGATATGACCACCGACCAACTTTCAAAGCTTCACAGGATCATCCACACACCCTGACTAATGGCAGCTCGAGTAGATACACATAAAAGAAGCAGTTTGGATGCCAAAAGCTTCAGAGCTTTCTTGCTGCTGAGGTGCAGTCCTTCTGTGGGCTTCATGTAACTGACAGTTGGCTAGCGCTCCTGCAAATCTAGGCAGGTAAGTACCTATTACCTGGCTGGGGTGAACCTTCCACAGTTTCATTTTTCAGTAAAATATTTTTGAACAAGAAACATCAGTATTGAATTATCATGTATGACATAGGCAATCTTACATTTATATAAATGAAAATAAACCATCCCGACACAATTTCAGTTGCAAGCATTATACATTTCAAACCATGCTGACAGCTGTAGTTGCAAACATTATACATCGCTTATAATATATCTAGTCATTGTCAGTCAAACATTACATAGGTCATTCAAATCCTACCTTCTTTTAAACTTTGTTCCTCCTCTGCATGTGTTTTTTTTTTACAAGAAACATCTTTATTAAATTATCATGTGTGACCCAGACAATCGTACATCTATATAAATGAAAATAAATCACAGTGGCACAATCTCAGTTGCAAACATTATACCTTACAAACTGTGCCAACACAACTGTAGCTGCAAACATTATAAGTCACTTTTAATATAGCCAGTCATTGCCAATCAACCATTACATAGTTCATTCAGATGCTGCCTTCTTTTAAACATCGTTCCTCCTCTGCATGTAGTGGTCCCACATTTCTCATTTTTTTTCCTGTCTAATTTATGCCTACCCTTTTCTGATGATCCCACTTCTAGTTATTTTATGTGTTACTATCTTTGTTACTTCTAATAAAGTTGGTTTAGACTTTGATTTCCATTTTCTAGTTCTTAGTTTTTGGCAGTCATCATAATTAGTATCAGCAAGGCCTTACTATGTCTAGGCAATTCCAATTCTGTATCATAGTTCAAAAAAATCATTTCCTTAGTCACTCCAGTTTGCTCACCTAGCATCTCTGACATAGCAGTCTGCATGGAATCTTTAAAGTCAGCCAACTCATTACACTCCCAGAAAATATGTTTCCAATTACCTCTTTGTTCCCCATCACATCTCCCAACATTTGCTGTCTACCTGAGGAAAGATTCTTTGGAGCCTGCTTGTGGTATAAAATATCTATATAGACATTTCCAGGCAAAGATCCTAACTCTTCTAGGTTTTGTTGCTTATTTGGGAGACATACATATATCCCCCATCGTTTCTTTGTAAATTGCTTATCCAAGCTCTCTTCCCCATTCTTCCTAACCTCTTCTGATTGATTATTATAGTTATCATGCAATATTGTATATGCTGTACTAATTATTCCTTTCTTAATGGCCACTTCTGTGCTAGATTCTACTAAGAACTCTACCAGTGCTGGTCTTTCATTTAGGACTCCCCTTTTTCTTTTCTCCTTGCCTGTACTCTGATATCAATCCTTGATGTGGAAGGCAATCTTTAACCTGCAGTCCAAATAAGTTTTTGGCATCTTTCCATTCTGTTACTTCTCCCTCTCTAGTTATTTGCTTCCAGTAGCTTGGTTCCTTTGCTAGGTTTCTCCAGTATACTCCCACCCCTCTTGCCTATTGTCTGTATTCCTAATTGCAGTCACCTCTGTCAGCAGAATCTCTTTTCTCCATTCCTGTATTGACTTAGTTCTTAGAATACCTTCTACTACTTTATAAATATAATATTCTGTATGATTATTGCTATTCTCCTTAAAGGTTTGCATCCAAAATCCCAGTCTCTCCCTGTTACTTGAACCCCCCCCCCCCCGTTTCTTCATCATCTCTTTCCATTTTGAGTTATAGTTTTCTGCTTGTGTTATGTATATGAGCCTTAACTGTGTTGCTCTGAAATACCCCTTCGAATCGGGTAATCCCAATCTGCCCAGTTCTATTGGAAAAATAAGCTTCTCCCACTTGACTCTTGCCATCTTCACCTCCCCAGATAAAATCCTTCAACTCTTTATTAATTACTATCCACAACTTCTCCTCTGCGACTAAAGGGACTAAAAACATTTTAACTGTTGGTATGTTACTATCAATTTCCATATAACAGAGCTTCCATTTTCTCAATTTTTTCATTATCTTTTGTTTGGTCACTTCCCACATATCCTTAGCTGCCTCATTGGTGTCATTTTTAATCCATACTCCTAAGTACTTTGTTTTATCATGTCACCATAAGTATGAATATTGCTGAACCAATTCATATGTGGATACATAATTTACTGCTATTATTTTTGTTTTGGCTGCATTCATTTTGTATCCTAAAAAGGTTTGAAATTGTCTCAATATGTTCCACAGCACTGTAATATCCCTTTCGGGTTTTGTCAGGTATAAAATAATGTTGTCTACAAATAGACCCGGCTTCTCTTGACTACCATACTAGTTATATCCTTGAATTTTTGAGGCCCTTATTTTCTTTGCCAATGGTTATAAATGTATTGCAAACAATAAAGGGGAAAGAGTACACCCCTGCTAGTTCCTCTGTTAAGCAGAGATTATTAGAGAGGACCCCACCCACCTTAAGTGGCACATCTGATCCCCCATATATATCCTCTTAAACAACCTTATAATTTTTTCATGGAATGCAAATGCTTACATTGCTCTTCTCAAACTCCCAGCTCACTCTATCAAAGGCTTTCTCTGCATCAAGACCTACCAACAACAGTGGTATTTTGTTACATTCTGCTTCCCTCTGGATCATCACTGTACTGTTAATGTTGTCAAATGTTTGCCTCCCCTCTACAAAACCACATTGATCCATATGAATCAATTTGGCATCACTTTTGCCATTCTTTTACCATTATAGACATAAACACTTGATAGTCATGATTTAGTATTGAAATGGGCCTGTATGAAGCTGGATCTGATGGATCTTTACCCTCTTTAGGTATTACAGCTACCACTGCTTTCTTCTAGGATGTTACTAGTTCTCTTCCTCTTAAAATAATATCAAACAAAACCTTCCAGATAACAAAAAAGCAAGCAGGCTGTAAGTATTCCAAACCACACTGTTTATTGTGAGTGCTTTCATCAAAGACAATGCTCCCACATTCTTCATCAGACAAAAAAAAGACAGCAATTAACCACTTTATATACTTACAAGTGGATGCAATTAAACCTGTCACAAATTAACCATCAGTTAATTTACATTCACTAATTCATGTAGGGCTATAAAAACATACAACTCAATTGCGGCAACAGTAAAATATTAAACTAATACAAGATATCTTCTCCATTTACAATATGTATACTTAAAACCATATACAAAACATATCAGAAACCTATACGTAAAAACATGCATATAATAAAAATAAATACGTTAAAGATTAAAAATTAACAAGGTGTAATACCTTTTCAGCTAAAATACTAGGGGAGCTAAACACATAGTTGATAGTGGGTAATTATAAAGTAAAAATTAAAACTTGAATGATTTTTTACTTGATTATTCCTACATTTAAAAATGCAACTTATGTATACTGTGTGTGAATGAAAGACCAAAAAACATGATCCAATAGACAAGTATTTATAAATGCAACCTTATGGTAAATATGACACTGACTGTAGGTAGGCAAAGGCCAGTGTGACACTTACTGTAGAAAGGCATGCAAAATATACCTAAACAGTCAGAAAAACTGAAGTGCTGGTGCACAAGCTATAGGCACTGCCTAGCAAGTGCTTTAACCTTTAAAAGGCATTTGATTGATACATATTCATTAAGGCCAGGAGGTACTTGGGCCAATGTGCGAACTTGCCCCATAAGCTCACATTCCTCAAGTTTAAGTTTCCATGGACCTCCTCGTATATTATGATGTTCATCGTGCATACAGCTGCAGTCATTACAGATGGGGTTATCCTGCCGTCAGGCGGGTCCTCGGTCGGCCGAATTCCAAAGTCTAGGTCCGGCGTCAGTTGTCGTCGCTTCTTCCCTGATGTCAGTGCGGCAGGGGTATAAAAGAGGCAGCCGACGCCATTTTCCCCAGTCTTTCTTGCCGCGCGGTGCCCGAAGCAGAAGCAGTTCGCAAGTGCCGGTCAGCCAGCTCCTGAGATTTACGAAAGTATTTCAGCCGAAGTCTTCTTTAAAGCTAAGTACCCGTTGGAAACTTTTCTTGCCTCAGACCGATGTCAGACAAAGTTAATAATTGCATTTCTTGTGGGAAGCAAATACCGCATAAGGATTTTCACTTTTTCTGTATACCTTGCTTAGGGCCAGACCACAACGTCTCGGCCTGCCGTTTTTGTGCTAGGTTCAACAAGTGCACTATTAAGCGCCGGGCGGAGTTCGCCCTTCATTATTTTGGCAAAAAATTTAATTATATCATGTCGTCGGATACACTGACGCCAGTTTTAAGCAAAAGATGCAAAGACAAGGACCGACATCCGAGGTCTGCACAGAGTACTGAGACCACGCTTAGGCCGACTACCAGTTCTCCGGTTCTCAGCGAGGCTCCTACGCAGCCCCTGACTACCGATGAGACTATTTTACCGGTGACTTCAGTACCCGAGGTCGCAGGCTCCTTGATCACCATTCCCACTGCAGATACCAACGCCACTCTTGGCGGGGAAACTGAAAATTTTGTGAGGCCTGCCATTTCTGAAGGCGTTTTCAGGCCTTCCACCTTCTCTATTAAATCCCGTAAATCTAAAGCTGCCATGAAAACTAAAAAACAGGGTCCTCAGACCTCGTCTCAAGGCCCCATGCCTAAAAAGATGCTTAAAATGGCTGAGGATTTGATAACTCTCATCAGGGGTTCTCAACCCCCCTCTGACAAAACACCTAGATTGGAGGAAGACTACCCTTCCTCAGACCAGGCTTCTATTACCTCAGACCATTCTGAGGACCAGGATTATGCCTATTCCCCTTTTGAAGACTCTGATGCTGAGGAGTCTATTCCCTCAGTCTCCCCCCCCCTGAGGACTACTCTTTTGGGGAAACCCTGCATACATTGAGGGAGCACTTTCACTGGGAAGGCCAAGATTACTCAGATTCCAAGAAAAGGCTCAGGGAATTTCTACTGCTCCCCCAGCATAGGCCCCTGGCTATCCCTCCTGTTTTAGATATTTTGGATGATGTGTACGCAGAAGCCAGTCTTAATCCAGATTCTTTACCTCCAGCCCCTGTTAAACCAGACAGGTATTACCGGGTCCCTGATTCTCACCAGTTCCTTTATAAAAGCCATACTGCTGACCCAGAAACAATTTCACAGGGTCCCAAGGGAATAAAGGCCTCTACTGCTAAAAACCCTTTACCTTCAGAGAGAGATTCCAGAGCATTAGAAAGGTGGGGGAAAAAGGTGTATACATCTGCCACTTTAACCATGAGGGCATTAAACTGTCAATTTCATATGTTAAAGTACCAACAGTTTTTGTTATCTCAGCTGAAAAGCAAAATGACACAAACAGAACAACCAGATTTGAGAGTTGCAGGATTTGTTGCATGGAGCAGAGCAAGTCGGTAACATACCTTGCAGTGTGGTTTTGATGCTTTAGAGGCCTCATTCAGAGCTGCTGTCATGGGGTCTGTCACACGTAGACATGCTTGGCTCAAAGAGCAAACCTTACCAGATCATGTCAAAGCAAAGTTATTAGATGCATCACTTCAAAAAGATGTACTGCTTGGTGTTAAAGCTGAGGAGGTACTAAAGAAAATGGAGGAAAAAGCGAAATCTATGCAAACAGTGAAAGATTTCTTGCAGGTGCAACCTCCACGCTTCAGCAGAAACTGGCCTTCAAAAAATTTGTCCTTTTCAGCCATGGACAGACCTCAAAGGGGCAGATGCAGATGCCCAAGGGGTAGAGGACAACCTCAAGGATCTTACAGAGGTAGACAGTGGCAAGCACCAACTCCAAGAGGTGGAGAAGATAGATCACAGTCATTTAGAAAACAGACACAATGACTTCCCCCTACGCCTGCCAAGCAAAGCTATAATGGCAGCACCTTTGGGCGGAAAACTGGCACATTGTTACAAAAGACAAATGGATTCTGGACATTATAGACAGAGGCTACAGGTTCCACTTTCACACCCTTCCAAAAATGAGAGGCTTGCCAAACCTGCCACAAAATCAAAGGGCAGAGGCACAAAGACAAATTTCCGCTCTCATGGATATGAAAGCGATTCAAGAGGTACCTGCAAAAGAACAAGGTCAAGGTTTTTATTCCAGACTATTAAGGACAAAGACTGGAGACCCATCTTAGACCTATCCATCCTAAACCCATATCTACAGGTGCCAAAATTCAAGATGCTCACATTACAGCAGCTTCTTCCCATGCTGGGCAAGGAGTCTTGGCTGGTAACATTGGACCACAAGGAGGCATACCTGCATGTCCCTATCAGACAAGATTGCAGAAGATACCTCAGATTTCTTGCAGGTTCTACCCATTACCAATTCTCTGCATTGCCCTTTGCCTTATCTACTGCGCCCAGAGTGTTTACGAAATGCCTGTCATCAGTAATTGCCTTCTGCAGACAACAAGGAATACAAATCTAACCATATCTGGACGACTGCCTGATCCAAGCGGACAGCAAGGACATTCTATTGCAGCATCTGGCGTTTGTAATAAAACTGTTAAACTACCTGGGATACACAGTGAACAAGAAGAAATCAAAACTAATACCTTCTCAACAGATAATTTTCCTGGGTGCCAGCTTAAATACAACCACCCAGATGGCCTACCTCACGCCAGACAAACAAGGGCAACTGTCTCAATACTTCAACAAAATGGCAACTTTCACCAGACTAACTGCAAGGAAAGTCCTGCAGGCTCTGGGATTCATGGCATCTTGCATCCTACTAATACCATGTGCAAAGCTGCATATGAGGAAACTACAATGGTACCTAAAAAACTTATGGTCTCAACACAGCCACAGCTTGGAAACAATTATACTACTCATTCCATGCCTTCAAAGGGAATTTTTGTGGTGGGCTCAAGCATGCCAAAGAAACACAGGTCTCCCTTTCTGTTTACCTCAAGCAGCTCAAATCATCACAACGGACGCCTCAGACTACGCCTGGGGAGCACACATGGAAGATCAGTGCATTCAGGGAAAATGGTCCCAAAAAGAGAAGCACCTACACATCAACCAAAAGGAGATGCTAGCCGTGCAAAATGCTCTTATGACCTTCAAAGACCTACTGCATCCAGGGCAGCTGTTGATAAGGACAGACAACACCACAGTCATGTGGTACATAAACAAACAGGGGGGAACTCATTCATACCCCCTGTGCAGGCAAGCCATGACCCTGTGGAACACAGCACTGGAATTACGAATTCAACTGCAGGCACAATTCCTGCCAGGGAAAGAAAACACACTGGCAGACAACTTAAGCAGAAATATGACAGACCCACACGAATGGAAGTTGCATCCTCAAGTCTTCTCAAAGATAACTCAGGCATGGGGACAGCCAGACCTAGATCTATTTGCTACCCACAGAAATCACCTGTTGGAAAAATTTTGTTCAAGGACCTATCATCCACAGGCCTGGAAAGTGGACGCATTCTCTTTCAGTTGGACAACATTGACAGTCTATGCCTTCCCGCCTCTTCCTCTACTGACCAAAGTTCTATTAAAAGCCAGATCAGAGAGGCCACAAATGATTCTCATTGCTCCAGACTGGCCACGACAGCACTGGTATCCTCTCCTAAAGATCCTGACACACTCACCACCATGGATCCTACCTCTACTTTCTCATCTTTTGTCCCAGCACAATTGCAAAACCCTTCACAGCCAGCTCAAAACCCTAAATCTAGCTGCATGGAGAATACCTTAATTTCCCAACAGACTCTCCTCTACAAGGAGGTGCAGGATGTCATCTTGGAGGCCAGAAGACCCTCTACTAGAAAAGCTTACTCTGCCAAATGGAAACGATTTTGTTCCTGGAATCAAGAAAAGGGCCAGAATCCTTGGGTAATAAATATACCTAAAATTTTACAGTACCTAGCTGAGATGTTAAACAGTGGCCTTTCCTTCTCCTCCACCAAGATACATGCTTCAGCCATTTCTGCACAATACAATACAGATCCTCCTTTATTCTCACATCCTCTATTAAGGCAGTTCCTCAGAGGGGCAAAAAATATAAAACCCCCACAGAAACCACCAGTCCCAGCTTGGGACCTCAACTTCGTATTGGAAAAGCTGACCCTGCCTCCCTTTGAGCCGGCTTCTTCAACAGAGCTACAATACTTGACGTGGAAAACAGCCTTCCTTCTGGCTATTACCTCAGCACGTAGGGTTTCGGAACTACTGGCCCTCATGGCTGTGCAACCATTCATCATTTTCCATCAGGACAGAGTTTCCTTACGAACCAACCCTACCTTCATGCCAAAGGTAGTAGCCAGTGTAGCTTTGAATCAGACTGTTCATTTACCTACCTTTTATCCAAATCCACAGAACAAAGGGGAGAGACTACTACATTCCTTGGACATTCACAGACAACTTCTTTATTACTTGGACAGAACAAAGTCATTCAGGAAATCTGAGCAGCTCTTTGTGTCCTGTGCTACAGGTGCTCAAGGAAAGGCTATTTCCAAACAGACAATTTCAAAATGGATAGCCCACTGCATACGCTTTTTTTGTTAATTTCATGGAAAATCTGTGCCTGTATACATCAGATCCCACTCTACCAGGGCTATAGCTACCTCTGCAGCTTTCCTCAGGGGGGTCCCTACCAAGGACATTTTGGAAGCAGCTACTTGGAGTTCAGTGCACACTTTCTCCAAGCACTACCACCTTCCACTATACTCAAAATCTAGAGCAGGCTTTGCCACAGCAGTCCTGCAGGGCATCCTCGCCCCTCCTAGTTCCACTTAGTGCCTACCACCCTTACTTAGCTTTGGGATTCTACCCATCTGTAATGACTGCAGCTGTATGCATGATGAACATAGTACAGTTTTGTACCTACCATAAATGTAGATGTTCGAGTGCTCCTACAGCTGCAGTCCAGGTTACCCTCCCTCCATCCCCTCTTAGGACAGGCCTTAGGACAAACACCTTTATCATACAACCTATTTGGGGTATTCGTTTATGGTGTATTTGCTTGTAACTACTGTTTTTGATTCATCTATATTGCATGTTTGCATAATTTTATGTTTTGCCTTCCTTCTGGGGGCACCTGACATCTGGGGCAAGAAAAACTGAAGAAAATGGCGTCGGCTGCCTCTTTTATACCCCTGCCGCACTGACGTCAGGGAAGAAGCGACAACAACCGACGCTGGACCTAGACTTTGGAATTCGGCCGACCGAGGACCCGCCTGACGGCAGGATAACCCCATCTGTAATGACTGCAGCTGTATGAGCACTCGAACATCTACATTTATGGTAGGTACAAAACTGTACTTTCTAACTGTTGTATTACTGTAAACACAAACTCGTGAGTGAGGTAATCTAAAATGTGTTTTGTCAATGCATTTGTAGTAATCTGTTTGTGTATGCTGTACTGGGGTTCATATATCCTTTGTTTTATTTTTCTTTCGGTTTTGCCAATGTAGTATGATGCGCACCCCTCGCATAAGGCTACATAGACTACTCCTTTGGTGTTGCAATTAAATTTGCCTTCTATATTATATGTTCTATCCCTAATACAAAGTTTATTGCCCGCCTTAATAAATTTACACTGAGGGCAACTACCACATTTTACCATACCAAAGCTACCCTTACATATTTTTCTCTGTTTCTCTAACAGGCATTTCATATTGGGTCCCCTCCTATACTTGAATCGTGGGGCTGCTTCCAGTATTTTATTAAGACCACTGTCTTCCAAAATTATGGTCCAAGTCTTAAGAAGAATGTCCCTAATGTTTTTGGAATCTGTAGAATAGGAAACAAGAAATCTTGTGCCTGTATCAAGTGTTGGGTTTGCCCTCTTTTGAATTGGCTGTTCAAAAGATGTATTCTGTATTGCTTCATAGCCTTTGTGTACATTAGGTCTAAAATACCCTGACAGCCTTTTAGTATTTACCTCATGAGAGATGTGTTCAAGAAAACTTAGTTGGTACCCTCTCTTGAGGAACATAGATTTTAACAAATCGCATTCTATCATGTAATAATTGTCACTCGAAACCATCCTAGCAGCCCTAACTACCTGTCCCTTGACAACCGCCTTCTTCAGATGGTAAGGATGGCTTCTTGAAAAATGTAAAAAAGCATTTGAGTAAGTGGGTTTACGATAGATGGTGGTCGCATATCTACTATTCGCCCTATTTTTAAACAGATATATGTCCAAAAAGTTAATGGAATCTATGCCCACTTGGAATGTAAATTCCAGAAACTCTGTTAAAGTGGTGATATCTGCAATAAAGGACTCTGTATGGGTAGCCTCACCTTTCCAAATGAAACACATGTCATCCTGGTATCTTGTATACCAAACCACGTAATCTTTGAACATTGTGTTGTTAAACAAAAAAACTCTCTCCCAATAGGCCATCATGCAGTTGGCGAAACTGCAACAACATGGTGAATCCATTGCAATACCTGTTTTCTGAAGAAAAAATTGCCCATTAAACCACAGGAAATTGTTAGACAAGACTATGTCTAGAAGGGTTTCGATTACATAAATTTCTCTAACAACCATCCCTTTCATGAGCAAAAATTCTCTAACCCACTCAATACCTAACTCTTGTGGTGACACTGTGTAGAGATCTTTAATATCTACCATGAGGAAGATAAAATTCTCATTAAATTCTAAGTTGTTGATGTTCTCGAGGAAAGTCCTTGAGTCATGGCAGATTTGTGGTTCAGTTTTTATATAAGGTTTTAACTTATTGTCCACAAATTTAGCACTTGCATACATAGTAGACCCCCTCCCATCCACTATGGATCTGAATGGGGGGTTATTCAGGTCCTTGTGGATTTTAGGAGAACCAAAAAGCGTTGGTGTAATAGGTGCTGGCATTGTCAAATGCTGAAGTGTGCCAATGTCTATGCTCCCTTCTAGAAGTAAATCATCAACAATGCTATTAATCCTCTTATAAGCACCATTGACTTCATTAAGGCTGACATGCTCATAAACATCACTGTTTAAATACACTTCCATTCGATTTATATATTCGGTTTCGTCCATAAAGACCAGACCTCCGCCCTTGTCAGGCTTCATGACTCTGATGTTACATAAATTTAACAAGTTAATGAAATCTAATTCATCAGAAGAAATATTATTTTTAACATTCATGCTGTTCGAATTGTTAGATAACATAGTTCTTTGGTCCATCTCACAAACTTTTTCATTGTTAGCCAAAGACTCTTGAAGGGGTGGGTTAAATAAGCTAGACACTCTTAAATTATTAGTGAGTGAAGAATTAACACCCATAAGACATGTCGAGTTAAGTTTGCTTACAAATAATTTCAAATCAATGATAGTTTTGACTAAATTGGCCCTTCTGTCATGTACAAAAGAGAGCCCCTTGGCAAACACATTTACCATCATGTCATTATTAATGTCAAGAGAAGTAAAATTAAATATTTTAAAATCTCCTTCCAGACTTACAAGGATTTTTAAATTGTCCTGATTCATCTCCTTCGCCGATTCTGGCATCTCCTCTGGTATCCCTGGTTCCTGCTATTCCGCCATTGATTGTGTTGGTTCCCCTGACGCTCCTGAAAACCTTGTTGATTATTCCTATTCACATTGTTGTTATTTGCAGCCTCTCTTTGTTGGTGGTTATTAGTTTGCTGCTGATTATTCCTAATGCACTCGCTGCGCCGTGCTGAAGGTGTTTGTATGTCCGGTTCAACATTCTCTATGCTGGCAGCAGAATTCAAATTGTCCACCTCATTGAGTGGGCATTACTCAAGTAAATCATGAGCATTCACCATAGGTTTAAAGGTTTCCTGGGGCGGGGGATAAGCCAAAACTCTTTGAATAATCAATGTCTCTTACAATTTTCTTCTTTTTAGTCTCAACGGCTTTTGCCAGACTGAAATCTATACTTGAGAAAATCCTGCCATGATCGAATCTGTACTTTGCAAAGTCCATGTCCCTACTGATAGTATGCTCCAACATTTCAAGCTCAGACTTGAGCGACTCGATTTCCAAGGTATAATGTTTAATGAGCATTTTGAGAAATTCTATGCCTTGCTGATCAAATAAGGTGATCAGTTCCTGATGGAACACAGAATTGTTTACCAGCCCTACTGGATAGCACCACTGGCATAACCATTTGGGCACAATCTTTTTAGAGATGCATTCATGAAAATAGGATACCTCCAACTGTAATTTACGACATTTATAGAGTTTTTGGTCAAAGACATTGAGGTGTGTTACGATAGAGGTAACAGAATTATTAGTTCCAATGGGCGCACTAGAATTAATTACACTATTAAAAAATGAGGCATATCCTAAATGTTACCATAGAGGGAATAGCTTCAGCTCTCATAGAATTCGATGCCTGTCCCTGTTCGGCAACAAACAAGCTGTTTCTGTCATCAAAGTTAGCTGAATTTCCCTCATTCAAAATTGTTCTCAATGTTGCAGTTGTTACCTCAGAGAACATGAGGGGCTGTCCACTTAAACCTGGGCAGTTAGTTGCTGACCCAGTTGGTCTTTGACCACCGATAATGTTCCTGTCATCCATCCGTTGTGTTATGGTATCAACCCTGTTGAGTAGCTCCTGCACCAAGGCAGTAAGATTACTAACGGCATTCGCCTCAGAGGTTGCACTTGGTGAACTTGCCATAATGTTGTCTAGTGAAAAAAGAGACTGTGATGGTGCACCAACACCGCTTGCCATGCAGAAAACAATGAAAGAACTCCAAAAAAGAACAAACTGGTAAAATAACAAAAAAGCATGAACGCTGTAAGTACTCCAAACCACACTGTTTATTGTGAGTGCTTTCGTCCGAGACAATGCTCCAACATCATCGGACAAAAGAAAAGACAGCAATTAACATAAGGTTAATTGTATCTTCCTCACAGTAGATATTAAAGATCTCTAGACAGTGACACCACAAGAGTTAAGTATTGACTGGGTTAGAGAATTTTTGCTCATGAAAGGGATGGTTGTTAGAGAAATTGATGTCATCAAAACCCTTCTAGACATAGTCTTGTCTAACAATTTCCTGTGGTTTAACGGGCAGTTTTTTCTTCAGAAAACAGGTTTTGCAATGGGTTCACCCTGTGGTAGCAGTTTCACCAACTGCGTGATGGCCTATTGGGGGAGAGTTTTTTTGTTTAACAACACAATGTTCAAAGATTACGTGGTTTGGTATACAAGATACCAGGATGACGTGTTTCATTTGGAAAGGTGAGGCTACCCGTATAGATTCCTTTATTGCAGATATCACCACTTTAACAGAGTTTCTGGAATTTACATTCCAAGTGGGCATAGATTCCATTAACGTTTTGGACTTATATCTGTTTAAAGATAGGGCGAATAGTAGATATGCGACCACCATCTATCGTAAACCCACTTACTCAAATGCTTTTTTACATTTTTCAAGCAGCCATCCTTACCATCAGAAGAAGGCAGTTGTCAAGGGAAAGGTAGTTAGGGCTGCTAGGATGGTTTTGAGTGACAATGATTACATGATAGAATGCGATTTGTTAAAATCTATGTTCCTCAAGAGAGGGTACCCACTAAGTTTTCTTGAACATATCTTCCATGAGGTAAATACTAAAAGGCTGTCAGGGTATTTTAGACCTATTGTACACAAAGGATATGAAGCAATACATAATACATCTTTTGATACATCTTTTGAACAGCCAGTTCAAAAGAGGACGAACCCAACACTTGATACAGGCACAAGATTTCTTGTTACCTATTCTATAGATTCCAAAAATGTTAGGGACATTCTTCTTAAGAATTAGACCATAATTTTGGAAGACAGTAGTCTTAATAAAATGTTGGAAGCAGCCCCACGATTCACGTATAGGAGGTGACCCAATATGAAATGCCTGTTGGAGAAACAGAGAAAAATATGTAAGGGTAGTTTTGGTATGGCAAAATGTGGTAGTTGCCCTCAGTGTAAATTTATTAAGACAGGCAATAAACTTTGTATTAGGGATAGAACATATAATATAGAAGGCAAATTTAACTGCGACACCAAAGGAGTAGTCTATGTAGCCTTATGCGAGGGGTGCGCATCATACTACATTGGCAAAACCGAAAGAAAAATAAAACAAAGGATATACGAATACCAGTACAGCATACACAAACAGATTACTACAAACGCATTGGCAAAACACATTTTAGATTACCCCACTCACAAGTTTGTGTTTACAGTAATACAACAGTTAGAACATAATATACGAGGAAGTCCATGGGAACTTAAACTTGAAGAATGTGAGCTTATGTGGCAAGTTCGCACATTGGCCCACATACCTCCTGGTCTTAATGAATATGTATCAATCAAATGCCTTTTAAAGCTTAAAGCACATGCTAGGTAGTGCCTATAGCTTGTGCACCAGCACTTCAGCTTTTATAACTAAGTGTTTAAGTATATTTTGTATGTCTTTCTACAGTACGTATCACACTGGCCTTTGTTTGCCTACCTACAGTCAGTGTCATATTTACCGTAAGGTTGCATTTATAAATACTTGTCTACTGGACCATGTTTTTTGGTCTTTTAATCAATAATAGGAGTAATCAAGTAAAAATCATTCAAGTTTTAATTTTTACTTTATAATTACCCATACTTGTATCAGCTATGTGTTTAGCTCCCCTTGTATTTAAGCTGAAAGGGTATTACACCTTGTTAATTTTTAATCTTTAACGTATTTATTTTTATTATATGCATGTTTTTATGCATAGGTTTCTGATATGTTTTGTATATGGTTTTAAGTAAACATATTGCAAATGGAGAAGATATCTTGTATTAGTTGAATTGTTTACTGTTGCCACAATTGAGTTAGATGTTTTTATAACCCTACATGAATTAGTGAATGTAATTTACTGATGGTTAATTTGTGATTGGTTTAATTGCATCCACTTGTAAGTATATAAAGTGGTTAATTGTTGTCTTTTCTTTTGTCTGATGAAGTTGAAGCATTGTCTCTGACAAAAGCACTCGCAATAAACAGTGTGGTTTGGAGTACTTACAGCCTGCTTGCTTTTTTGTTATTTTGCCAGCTTGTTCTTTTTTTGGAGTTGTTTCAAAACCTTCAGTATCTTTATCATTTTTCCCTCCTAGCTTCCAAACCTCCGCAGGGATACCATCTATTCCTGGGGACCTTCCTGTAGGTTGGTTATGCATCACCATTTGTATCTGATCTCCTACTATACTGGTAGTAATTGAGCCTCCTCTACCTGTAGCCTGGGCATGTTTAATTCTTTCATAAGCACTTCCATCTGTACCTTTTTTGATTTCCTTATTTCTCTGCTTTATATAGACTTTCATAGAATTTTCAAAGTGTTTCCAGTGCTTCTAGAGGACCCCTTATCTTCCTTTTTATAGGCTTTCTACTCTTGTTGACAGCTCTTTATTTTTTCTGTTGCCTGAGTCGTTTTGCTAAAAGTTTTTTTGCTCTAGGGTCATTAAAAAACAGTTAACAGCATTTTTTTTAAACTCATGCATATTATCGAGGTAATCCCTTATTTTCTCTCTTGCATTCTTCAGTTGCTCCTCTTCTTGTTCTGTGAGATGCCCCCTATTTTGCAGTACTTTAACACTTGTAGGTTCCTCTGAGTAATTCTTGTTACTTCTTAACCATATATCCCTCTTTTATTTCCACACTATTTTTACATTCCACTTTGTTTATCCCACTCGCTAGCTGTATTTTCAGACGAAATTTGTCATCTTTAATAGCTCCTGAATAATTTCCACTGCCCATTCCTTAAATTCCCCAGTTTTTAACAAATAGGTGGGAAAGTGCCAGTGTCTCATTTTTATTTCATTGCATTGTATTATTTTAGTTGTTATTAGCACATGATCTGAAATAGTTATTGGGTGTGTATCAAGACCTTCAAGTAAATGCTCATGTTCCTATGAAATGTAGATTCTGTTTAGCCTAGCCCAGTTTTTGTATGTTCGAGAATAATATGTAAATTCACTCCGAACTCCTAGTACTGAATTCACATCTTCCACACCAAATGTTCTCATAAATTTCTTTAAAGGTCTACCCTCCGTTGGTATATTTTCCCTTCTTTGCCCCCCCCCCCCCCCCCAGTCACATCTTCACTTTTGCAAATCAAATTCCAGTCCCCACCTATAAGTCATATTCCTTACTGAAAGCTGAATATTTCACCCAGAATTTTCTTAAGCTCCGTTATAGCAGTTTTTGGTGCAATATAAATACACGTCAGTATAATCGTTCTCCCTTGTCAGTAGCCCCTTAATACTATAAATATTCCATTATTGTCTTTTATATTTTCTTCCATTATTTATGGCTTGTTGGTCTAGGGGTATGATTCTTGCTTTGGGTGCGAGAAGTCCCGGGTTCAAATCCTGGACAAGCCCTGGGTGTTTAGTGGGAGGATGGCATAATGGTTAAGGTGTTTACCTTGCAGACACAAGGTGCAGGGTTTGATTCTCACATGGGGTAATTGGCTAGGCTTAAAATGGCCCATGAGGGCAGTTAGCCTAGTACTAATCGATGGACTATTGGAGCTTTTCTTGCAATTAATATAAGAACTCCTCTCCTTCTGCACCAGATATTCTGCTGAATAACCATATTGAAAACCCTTCTTTATCAAATTCATATGTTCAGTTCTTTCCAAGTGTCTCCTGTAGCATACAGTGGCTGTAAAAAGTGTGCACACCCCTGTTAAAATGCCAGGTTTTTGTGATATAAAAAAATGAGACCACAATAAATTATTTCAAAACTTTTTCCACCTTTAATGTGACCTATAAACCTGTACAATTCAATTGAAAAACAAATTTGTTAGGGGAAAAATATAAAAAATAAAAAAAGTGCAATAAGCTGGTTGCATAAGTGTGCATACCCTTAAACTAATACTTGGTTGAAGCACCTTTTGATTTAATTACAACATTCAGTCTTTTGGGTAGGAATCATATCAGCATGGCACATCTTGACTTGGCAATATTTGCCTACTCTTCCTTGCAAAAGTGCTCCAAATTTGTCAGATTGCAAGGGCATCTCTTGTGCACAGCCCTCTTCAGGTCACCCCACAGATTTTCTATTGGATTTAGGTTTGGGATGTGGCTGGTCCATTACCAAAACTTTAAATGTAAAGTTGTTCTATCTTGCCTCATTCTCACTGATGGGTCGGCTCCGACTCGGACAGATGCTAAAGTTCCAGGTCTTCAAACAGCTCATGGCCTACTCCCTATCCCATGATGCATTAGTGCTTCCCTCAGATCTCGTTTGATGCTGCAACAGATCGGGAGTTCCTCGACAGCTCTGACCAGTATTGTTAAAATATCTTTGTATTTTTTCTACTTTTCTAGCATTGGTGTTGATATATATATATATATATATATATATATATATATATATATATATATATATATATTTTTTTTTTCTATACCTTCATTTGATAATTATACTTAGCATTAGAGTGCTTTTTCTCTGTTGTTTGGCTGCCTTTTTTTCCTAGATCTACTTATAAACAATTCTCTTAGAGATTGTTTAGTTAAAGCAACTTTCCTCCCTATCCCTTCTGTCTGCTTTAAAGTAGCAAGCCCTTTTTTTATTAGGGCAGTAGTAGTTAGTTTTTCAACTGTTAGATTTCAATTTGTAAATTTAATTCAGCCCTGCGGTTGTTGTAAGGGTTGTATTGTTATATCCTTGAATAGCACTACGTGCTGCTTATAGTAGTTTCTTGTAGTTTAGAGTTGGACCCTGTTTTTATTGGGGCTATTATAGTTATTATTGTGTGCCTTTATAGTTACATAGAGTGTGTGTTGTTGTATTATATATTCTATAGTTAGAGCCCTACATTTTTTTCTTTGGGGCTGTTATAGTTAAAAGTGTGCTTTACCATATCTCAAGAGAAGGCTAAATCTGGTTTCAAGAAATGTCCCAAATGGTGGACAAAAGGGGTTCCGGCATGTAGCCCGCAAGACCATTCCCTGCGAGCTGCATTGCCGAACCCAAATGGCTGCAGCGGCACTTTGCCGTAGTGCAATATGGCTGAAAAGCCTAGCCGCTGCAGCTGTAATCTATGTACGGGCAGAGTCAGCCGTACCGGATGTGTAACACATTCCTTATTTACATTCAAGGAATGCATTTATTTAAGTATGTTGAAATAAATACTTAAATGCATTCCTTGAATGTAAATAAGGAATGTGTTACACATCTGGTACGGTTGTCTCTGCCCGTATATAGATTACAGCTGCAGCGGCTAGGCTTTTCAGCCGTATTGCACTACGGCAAAGTGCTGCTGCAGCCATTTGGGTTCGGCGATGCAGCTCGCAGGGAATTGTCTTGCGGGCTACACACTGGAACCCGGACAAAAGATGTCTATCATAGATGGGCACACACTGTGTTAATTGTCTAGGTGAGCTTCATCTTCAAGAAAATTGTGCCATCTGTCATTTATTTAGTTTTCCCGTTCTCCACGAACGCAGGAGTAAGTTAATGGTGAGAGGTTTACTAAAATCTTCTTTTCAAGAAGCCTTGGATAAGGACAAACCTTCTAAGACATCAAAAACTTTATCTTCCAGCTTGTCCTCTGAGTTGGAGCTGAAAAAGGGCTCTTCGATATCCAAATCTAGCTGGACTACCTCCTCGGCTCCAATGCTTATGGAACTGGAGGTTGTTGTCAGTAGGAGCCCGTCCCCAGTATTGGAACCAGTAGAACCTACTCTAAAATCTCCAGTTTTACAATCAGAGGCCTCTTCTATAGCTTCCCGGTCCTCAAGACTATCGGATAAGGCTGTGGATCGAGTGGTGCAGAGGCTTTTGCAGTCACATGCGCTAGCAGAAATTCTGTTGGGTTAGACCCTTAGGGCTTCAGAACCAACCAAGACCCAGCCCATTTCTACTGTTCCTCCTCCGATTCAACCCAAAGTTTCGGAGCCAGAGTATTCGGAACCGATGATTGTGAAACCGCCGGAGCCGAAACCCCTGGGGCTTTTGGTTCCGACTCTGACTTCTTTGGTACCTACCTTAGAGTCTAGGAGCCGACACTCGCTGGTCAGTTCCGGACGGGATAGTCGTACTGATCTTTCGGTGCTGACTCTGCCTCTCGGGGCCTTGGCTCGGGTGAGTTCGGCACCTAACTTGGGCTCAGAGCCCACGGCTTTGGGGCAGTGGAGACTGCCTGCTTCTATGGATCCAGGAGTCTTTTCAGATCGGAGCTGTGGAGCCTTCAGTGCTATGAGGAGAGCATTATCCCTTCGGGCACCCACGTCATCGGTACCAGCAATCTCCTCCCCTAAAGTTCCTGTGTCTGCCTCTGCTTCACTGATCCCTTAAAAGCGTAGAGACCCAGAGTCTCCGGTCCCCCCCATTGGGAGAGCCCTGCTTTTCCAGGACCTCCCCAGAAGCTCCCACTGAGGAGGGTCCCAGGTAGAGGATTTGTAAGAGGAAGCATCTGGATTCCCCACAGGAATCCATCATGTCAGATACTGACTTAGATAAGTCTGAAGGGTCCCCACGATCCCCCTCTGAAGATATCTCTTTCAGTGATATCTTAGAAATACTGAAACACAGGGGTGGCTGGAACCCCCTTAACCCTACTGATGATGAGTCAGTACTCCTCTTGGGTAGCTCCGCCTTTTGATGAGTTAATGGATCTTCTCTCTCAAAAGGCATGGGAGTCCCCGGATACCATAGAACCAGTCCCTCAGAGGCCTAAGAAATTTATAACATCACCTCAGGGCAAGGCTTTCCTTACCAAAGGAGTACCCATTGATGCTATGGTGGTGGCAGCGGCCACCAAAAAGGAGTTATCGGAGGCCTCCACATCTGTTCATCCTCCTAACAGGGATTCTAGGATCATGGACAGATACGGAAAGCGCATGTTTAGTTCAGTGGCCTTTACTCTTCGATCCCTGAACTACCTCACACATTTTACTAGGCTACGTAGAGATCTCTTTAAGGAGTTGGGAGATACTCTACAGGGTGTGGTAGCTGCGGGGGTCTCAGATAAGGTAACCTTCCAGCTCGCTACCATAAATTCCCTTATAAACTCTTCCATGCGTCTGATTTCATATGCAGCTGATGGAACGAGTAGAGCAGCGGGTACAGGAATTGCTCTTAGGAGATGCTCCTGGATGCGCTTATGTTCCTTTGCGGAGCCCTACAAGTCATCCTTTGTGAACACCCCCTTTGATGGTTCATCACTTTTTGGACCAAACGTGAAGGAAACTCTTACCAGGTGTGAGCAAGATGGAAAGAATTTGTCTACTCTAGGAGTCCGTTTTTACACCCCTACCAGACATTATCCTAAAGGTCAGAAAAGTGGAAAAAAGTGGTTCCGTAAAGCCCAAGGAGCTTTCTTTGACACACATGGTGAAACCCACTCTAGAGGCAGATGATGGAAGACACCATCCATGTGGCAGAGGGGCCTGCAAAATCAGGTCGACAGGGATCAGTTCTTTGGAAAGCCCTACCACCGCTCCTGAAAGGAGGCCCATCTGTCCATCTCTGGAGGCAGTCAGGGGACACTTATCTTTGTACCCAGACACCTGGCTAAAAATCGCAAAAGATCATTGAGTACAAAGCATAAAATCCAGAGGATACACCATTCCCTTTATTACCTCTCCACCCGCTGTGAAAAAAATCCCAGACGTCCCACCCAGTCACAGGGAACAGGCAACCATAGAGATTGCAAAGTTGCTAAAATCCAACCATTCCCAGCAGATCAGAGAGGATCCATAACTTACTAAAAGTTCTTTTTAGTTCCAAAGAAAACAGGGGACTGGAGACCAATTTTGGATCTCAGCAGATTGAACAAATATGTCAAAAAAACAAAGTTTCGGATGGTCATGCTACAGTCTACACTTCTTTTCTAGGGAAAGATGATTGGATGTGCTTAGTAGATCTCCAGGATGCGTACTGCCTTATAAAGATGGCCAGACCATCCAGGGATCATCTGTGCTTTCGGCTGGGAGCCAGTCACTTTCAGTTTTGAGCTCTGCCCTTTGGTCTCACTACAGCCCCCAGAGTCTTCATCAAATACATGGCGGTAGTCACGGCTCATCTGAGATGGTTAGGATTCCAGGTGTTTCCATATTTAGATGACTGCCTCCTCACCGCCACCACCAAGCATCTACTGACAACCTTAGATCTTTGCAGTCGATTGGGGATTACTGTAAACTGGGACAAATCTGCTTTACAGCCATCCAGACATACCATTTTTATAGATGCAGTTTCCATGACCATAAAACTTTCAACAGAAAGAGTGGTGAGCCTTCAACAACAAGTTCTGGACCTCATCCCCAAACAGCCCCAGTTTCAGTAGTGCTCAAATTACTAGGGATCATGGCAGCAGCCGTCATTGCCATTCCATTTGGCCGAATGCACATGCGGATACTGCTATGGCTGGTGTTCACACAATTATCCTATCAGAATCTTCAAATGTCTCATCCCATTATAATAAAGTCATGCAAGAGGGATCTTCTTTGGTGGCTGACCTCACCTCAAATGACAATAGGACGTCCCTTTGTTCTACCACCCCCTGTTGCCACTGTGACCACAGACGCCTCCCTGATTGGGTGGGGGGGCATTTTCAGGGAAGGATAGCCTAAGGCACATTGGAGAATCACGAGGCTCCTGTGCATATCAGTGTCCTAGAGATGAGAACAGTACTTCTAGCATTGCAGTCTTTTCAAAACTTTCTTCCTCTAGGGACTATTGCAATAAAGGCGGACAACATGTCAGTGGTCTGGTGCATAAACAGGGAGGAACCAGATCATACCCCTTATGTTGAGAGGCCCTGAGAGTATGGCAGTGGGCAATATCCACCCAGCGCTGTCTGATAAAGCACATCCCGGGGAGGTCCAATCTGATAAGCGGACAAGTTGAGCAGAACAATTCTGTTGCCTCACAAGTGGTCCCTGAAAGAAGTAGTAGTGGAAAGGATATTCTGCAGTTGGAGCCAGCCTTGCTGCGACCTCTTTGCAACCCCCACCAACACCAAATGCAGCAACTACTTTGCCCTGATCCCCAACTTGGGGGAATACCCCAGGGGATGCACTTGTACACAGTTGGTCCCCGGGACTTCTTTATGCCTTTCCCTCATTTCCTCTGATACCCAAATTCCTACAGAAAGCCAGTACGCTGGGAAGGACCATTATTCTAATAGCCTCTTACTGGCCTCATCAAATTTGGTTCCCCTTTCTTCAGCCTCATCTACTGGAAGAACCATGGATTCTGGGCCCAGTTCCAAGTCTTCTGATGCATTCATCAGGGACTCTTCATCCTGCACTTCATACCCTAAAGTTGACAACTTGGCTGCTCCAGTTCCACGAATAGCCAGGTTCCATAATCTGTCACCTGCAGCACAAAACATCCTAATCTCTTCTCATATATCTTTTACTAGGAAACTATACCTTAGCAAGTGGAAAAGATTTTCCATATGGGTGTCAAAAAATAATGTTGACCCATATATGGCTTCAATTTCATCCATTTTAGAGTTTCTGACTAAACTGTTTCATGAAGGAGCGGCTGTGGCAACCCTTAGGGTTCAATTGGTAGCAATTTCTAATTTTCATATTGGCGATCAAGAGACCCCCATCATGTCGCACAGACTTTCTAATGCCTTCCTTAAGGATACTATTCACTTAAGACCACCTATTAGCTGCTCCATGGAATCTGAATTTTGTGCTCTTATGGATCATTTTACCCCCCTTTGAACCTGCATTATCCTGTGACTTGAAATACCTATCATGCAAGACCATTTTCCTAGTAGCTATTACTTCCGCTCGAAGAATTTCGGAATTACATGCCTTGTCCATCAAAGCACCATACTTGATTTTTTATAACAGAGTAATGCTGAGAACAAGTCCTTCATTCCTACCTAAGGTTTGTTCTTAAACAAATCTTAACCAGACTATAGAATTACCTGCGTCATTTCCCAAATATACTAAAAATGGAACACGTTGCACAAACTCGATGTCTGTAGGCAACTTCAGTTCTATTTAGACAGGACTAAGGACTTCAGAAAGTCGTATCAACTTTTTGTCTCCTTTTCAGATTCAGAGAAGGGTACTCCGGTGGTAAAAAAAACACTTTGTCAAAATGGTTGTCAGATTGTATTTCTTTCACATACAGCTCTACGCACATGGCACTAAATCATAAAATTAAGGCTCACTCAACCAGGGAAGTTTCCACATCTTCAGCCTTTCTAGCAAGGCTACCTATAGATACCATTTGTGCAGCAGCTACATGGTGCTCCCATGATACCTTTATCACTCATAACAAATTGGATAGGATCTCCAGGGACAGAGCCTCCTTTGGTTCTATGGTTCTGACGAATATACTTCCATGAGCCACCCAAGAAGATGGTGCTTGGGACACTGACCCATTAGTGAGAATGAAGGTGAGATAGACCAACTTCCCATAAAGAAGTTATGTACTCACCATAATGTTCCATGTGAGTTGTTCATCTCGCCTTCATTCTTATGTCCCACCCACCAACCGGGAAGTTTAGACAAATGCTTTGTCCTTATCTACGGTATTCTTATTTCAGTTTCTATTTACTTTAAGTTATCAGTATGATTGGGCAAACAAGATCATTGGGAAGCACTGTTGCATCATGGGATAGGGAGTAGGCCACGAGCTGTTTAAAGACCTCGAGCTTTAGCATCTGGCCGAGCCGGAGCCGAGGATCGGCTCTGAACCCATCAGTGAGAATGAAGGCGAGATGAACAACTCACATGGAACGTTATGGTGAGAACATAACTTCTTTTTTTTCTTCTGGTGAAGCCATTCTTTTGTTGATTTGGATGTATGCTTGGGGTCATTGTCATGTCGAAAGGTGAAATTCCTCTTCATCTTCAGCTTTCCGGGCAAAAGTGACTAGTATCTGGAACTGTCCATAATTCCCTCCACCTTGACTATAAAGCCCCAGTTCCAGCTGAAGAAAAGCAACCCCAAAGCATGATACTGCCACCACCATGCTTCACCGTGGGGATGGTGTTCTTTTGGTGATGCAAAGTTTTTTTTACGCCAAACATACCTTTTGGAATTAAGGCCATAATATTCAACCTTAGTCTTATCAGACCATTTCACATTTTCCCACATGCTTTTGCGAGACTTGATGTATTGTTTTGCAAATTTTAGCCAGACCTAGATGTTTTTCTGTGTAAGAAAAGGCTTGTCTTGCAACCCTACCCCTTAGCCCAGACATACGGCGAATACGGGAGATTGTTGTCACATGTAGTATACAGCCAGTACTTGCCAGAAATTTCTGCATCTCTTTCAGTGTTGCTGTAGGTTTCTTGGCAGCCTCCCTGACCAGTTTTCATCTTGTCTTTTCATCAATTTTGGAGGGACGTCCAGTTCTTTGCAACATCACTGTTGTCCCATATTTTCTCCACTTTTTGATGACTGTCTTCACTGTGTTCCATGGTATATCCAGTGCTGTAGAATTTTTTTATACCCTTCTCCTGACTGATACCTTTCAACAATGAGATCCCTTTGATGCTTTGTAAGCTCTCTGCGAACCATGGATTTTGGTGTAGTAGGCAACTGAGTAAATGGCAGGAAAATCCTACTAGGACAGCTGAACTTTATTTGGGATTAATCAGAGTCTCTATTTGATGGTAGGTGTGTACCCAAGAAGACTGAATGCTGTAATTAAATCAAAAGGTGCGTCAACAAAGTATTAGTTTAAGGGTGTACACACTTATGCAACAAGCTTTTTGCACATTTTTTATTTTCTATGTTTTTCCCCTAACAGATTTGTTTCTTTTTCAGTTGAATTGTACAGGTTTATAGGTCACATTAAAGGTGGGAAAAGTTTTGAAATTATTTATTGCGGTCTCGTTTTTTATATTCCAAAAACCTGGCATTTTAACAGGGGTGTGTACACTTTTTATATATAATGCAGCTACTTACACTCTACGTTTCTAACTATAATTCACTACTCTTTCTTTTTAGGATTTATCTGTGAGGCTATTAATGTTTAAACACATTATAAAAAGAATCATGGTCTTGAGGGATTATTCTTCCCACCATTAATGAATAGCAGCTGATCTGATGGATGTGGTCAATCTTCATGTAATCCTTGACTGTGGGCTCTGCTCCGAGCCATGGAACCCCGACTCAGCCGTTTATTTCACCTCGTGCCTCCCAAACTCTCTAGCCAGGCTTTTACCCATAATGCTCCTCTCAATATTACATTAGATCTCATGTGCCGCTTCGAGTGTCAGATGCGTTCAACTGCTTTTGAGCCTTGCTTTGATATTCAGTAAGCCTTTTTACTTTGATACTTATTTTTATTAGGTTATTTCCTTCTCCTAGTGTATTTCTTCTCTACCCGCTCCTCTTATTTGTTTCCGGCGTGTATGAGTGCCTTTATTATTGCTTTTTTCTATCTACCACTTGGATATTTTTCTGTCAAAGTACCATTGTTGGTGCTCCTTTCTTACCCTTCTAGGGCATTCTGCTAACCATAGTTGGTATTTTTTTCTTTATCTTCTATCTCTGTTTAAAAAAAAAAAAAAAAAATGGGCTTTCCTCTGTCATCGTCTCTGTGAGTGAATGATTCATAGTTTTCTTTACATGATGGCTGAAAAATCTGAGTCTATAGTTAAATCTTCTAAAGGCACCTCCAGTTTTAAGAGGTGTCTTAAGTGTCCGGGCAAAATGCCCAATTCAGATGCACATACCTTTTTGTGTTTGTTGTCTTGGGAAGGTTCATTTACAGGGGAATTGCTCAGTATGTCTTGGCTTTTCTATGAGAACTCTCATGGAATGTAAAAATAAGCTTATTTTGAAAGGCTTTTTAAAGGGTGACTTTGAAGAGGCCATTTCTGTGTCAAGAACAGGAGCCAGTTCATCATCTTCATCACCTTCATCTAGAAAACACCCTTCTTCGGCTCCAAGCATTTTCAGAACCGACAAAGAAAGTTTTAAAACATTCTTCGGTACCCACCACTTCCTTGGCACCGAAGACAGGTCATGACTCTAAACCATCTAAATCTTCTGAGCTGACATTGGGTTCCTCTGCTTCAACAGACAAATCGGTATCGGAGCAACCTCAATTTATTTCAGTACCGAGGTCCTCTTACTCGCCTTCTATTGATCCACATAAAGACAGACCTGTCAGCCTCTTTATTGATGTAAGGCCCCCTAGGTCTCCATTGACTGCATCAGTTCGATCCACTACGAGTGCCTGTGAGACCATCGTGAGACTTGTGGATCAGCTTCTCAGGCAAGGGGATTGCCTTTGTTCCTAGTGAACCTGGCGTCGAAATCACTCCTGCTACAACATCACCTACTCCTCCAACTCCAATCGAGACTTTGGAGCCCTTGCTTCCGGCCCTCCCAGTATCGACTGTCTCTGTTCTGTTAGCAGTTTCATCTCCGGTACCGAGATCAGCCTTGAGTTCCTCCAGCCCTTCGGCACTGGAGGTCTCCTGGAGTTGAGACTCCTTGATTGTGTCCAAGGTGCATGGATTGGCTTCTTTAACTTTGGTGTAGTCCATGGCCCTTGGTGCTTCGTCCTATGTAGATTCAGCCCAGGCTTCAGTTTTGGGGGTCACCTCCTCAGTGTGGGGTGGGACCTGGGTTCTGAAGGAATCTTTTTTGGTTCTGGGCTCCCATCCCTCTATGGGGAGGGGGGGGGGGGCAGGCCTTTCGAATCATGGAGAAGGCCTTGTCCATTGGGGACTCAAATCGCTACCATTCCTGTTGGGACAGATCTCCACATCCCTTCGATTAGAGCTAACGTCAGTCTTTCCCAGGACAGAGGGCAGAAATCCTCCAGGAAGAACCCATCTTGGTGGTTTCCTCTTCGTACACTTCCCTGGAGCATCCCCCCTGAGGAAGTACCTGCGAAGAAAAAGGGCAAGAGGATGCATTTAGACTCCCCGGAGAAGTCTTTCACTGAAGATACTGACTTCGATGAGGGGAAGGTTCCCGCAGGTCACCCCCTGATGATGTTTCCTTTGGGGACAGCCTGGAAATCCTGAAACAGAGGGGTGGCTGGTCTACCCTCCAGCTGTCTTCTGAGGAGTCTGTATACCTGGAGGTATTTCCAGCCTAACCATCTACTTCTTGGATCTCTCCACCCGCTGACTATCTCATTAAACTCATTGCTGAGTGGGCATGGAAGATGCTTGACTTTTTATGAGCCTATCCCCAAAAGACCTGATTACATCCTCTCAGCCCCTAAGGGCAAAGAACACTGGTCTAAAGGCATACCCGTTGACATCCTGGTGATATTGGCAGCCACTAAGAAGGAACTTGCTGAGGAAAGTCCCACTATCCATCCTCCTAAGAAGTATTCTAGGACTATGATTCGGTTTGGGAAGCACATGTACGCTTCAGTGACCTTTGCTCTCAGGTCCCTGAATTACATGGCACATTTTATGAGGTCGCAGAGGGATCTGATCAAGGAGCTCTCAGATACCCTCTCAGGAACAGTGGCTGAACAGGCGTGTGACAGTTACCTCACAGCTAGCAACCTTTGAAGTGATTTCTAAATCATCCATGAGGCTCATTGCTCATGCAGCTGAAGGGATGACTAGAGCGGCGGGGTGAGGCGTAGCCATTAGAAGATACTCCTGGATGCACTTGTGTGACTTTGCAGAGCCATTTAAAGCAAAGCTTGTCAATGCTGTGTTTGACTGATCTTCCCTATTTGGTCCCAGAGTTTAAAGGCACTCTTGCCAAATGTCAAAAAGGTGGGAAAACCCTGTCTGCCATAGGTATACATTTCTCCACTCCTCAGAGGCCTTACTCTAGGAACCAGAGAAGTAGGAGAGTATAGTTAAAAAATCCCAAGGGCCTTTCCAGGATTCGCGTGGGAAGGACCTTCCCTGGGGCAGGGGGAGAAGTAATGGAAGACGCCGCCCCAGAGGCAGAAGTGGCCCACAAAAACAGGAGTGTAGAGATTCCTTCTCTGGGACTTCCTACCAGCATCCCTGAAGGGAGGCCCAATTACCTTCCTCTGGAGGCAGTCAGGGGATGACTTTCTCTGCACCATCCTGCCTGGCAACTAATAACTTCAGACAAATGGGTGCAGGGAATAATATCCAGAGGTTACAAAATTTGACTATCTTTATCCCCAGAAATCCAGAAAAGACTCCCGGATGTTCCACCCAATCTCATTGAAGCAGCCAGATTAGTCCTACAATCATTAGGCTCTATGGCAGTATCAATTACTCTTGTCCCCTTAGCAAGGTATCACATGCGAATCTTACAATGGTTACTTGCCTCCCAGTGGTCACTGATACATCAGCCAGTGTCTTGCATAGTCGTGATTACCAGTCATTGCAAACAGTAGTAGAATTTCGAAAACTGCTCGTCAAGAGTTATCCAAATAGTCCCACCAGACCAAATAGGATCTGTGTTTTGCTCTGGGTTCTTTTTAGTGCCCAAAAAAACAGGGGACTGGAGACCCATCTTGGATCTCAGCCAACTCAACAAGACAGTTCAGCAAACCAAATTCTGGATGGTTGCGGTACAGTCAGTACTTCCATTCCTGGAAAAAGACTATTGGATGTGCTCTATAGACCTCCAGGATGCATATTACCACATAAAAATAGATAAATGCTCCAAGAGGTTCCTGCGCTTCCATTTAGGAGCCAATCATTTCCAATTCAGAGCACTGCCCTTTGGGGTCGCCTCAGTCCCCAGGGTGTTCATATGCATAGCAGTGATTGTGGCTTATCTCAGACTGCAAGAATTTCGAGTTTTTCCATACCTCAGCGACTGGTTTCTCACCGCTACCACCAGGCGTCAATTAAAGCAGGCAAAAGATTACATTCTGCATATCTGTGCATCTCTAGGCATCACAATAAATTATGGAAAGTCAAATTTACAGCCATCTCCACAATTAGAGTTCATCAGAGCCTGGTTGGACACTTACAGGAATTGCTTCACTTCCACTAGAATGACTACAATGAATCAGATCCCAGGTGAGACAAATTAACCAAAACAGAAACAGTCCAGCCAGATTAGTCCTACAAGCATTAGGCTCTGTGGCAGTATCAATTACTCTTGTCCCCTTAGCAAGGTATCACATGCGAATCTTACAATGGTTACTTGCCTCCCAGTGGTCACTGATACATCAGCCAGTGTCTTACATAGTCGTGATTACCAGTCATTGCAAACAGGATCTTTCGTGGTGGCTTCATTCCAATCAGGTTCTCGTGGACGACCTTTCGTTGTTTCGCAACCCCAAGCTATAGCGACCATGAATGCTTCCCAGATTGGGGGGGCATTATCTGGGAAGAACAGTCCAAGGCATGTGGTTCCAACTAGAGGCCAACTTGCACTTCAGTGTTCTAGAGATGAGGGCAGTGCTGTTAGCGTTGCGAGCATTCCAAGATGCCCTTCCTCTGGGAAAAGTAGCAATTCAAATGGACATGTCGGTAGTTTGGTATATCAACAACAAGGAGGAACCAAAAAGAGGAACCAAATCTTGCCCATTGTGTTCATTCCGCTTTCTCACAGCAATGCATATTCTGGGGAGCTCCGATGTGATAAGAGACAAACTGAGCAGAACCATCCTCATGCCTCATGAGTGGTCTCTTTCCTGCGGTGGCAAAAGAGATTTTTTGTCACTGGGGCCAAGTGTTCCCCCTAAACAACATGTGCATCAGTTACTTTGCCGTAATCCCCCTAGGGGAGTCACCCAGAGATGCTGTTGTCCACAATTGGCCCCCCAGTCTCCTGTATGCCTTTCCACCAACTCCCTTGATATCCCAGTTTCTAAAGAAAGCCAAGAGGTCGGAGAACTCACTAATCCTCATTGCTCCTTTCTAGCCTTGACAAGTTTGGTTCCCCTTCCTTTCCCCTCATTTTCTTTAGGAACCATAGATACTGGACCAGGCTCAGGACCTGCTGTCCCTTCTGACGGGCTTGATTCCTCTGAACCTTCATCATCTCAAGCTCACAGCTTGGCTTCTCTAATTCCCATGATTGCCAGGCATGCATCCCTCTCCTCCCCTGTCCATTATATCATTGTAGCCCATCACAAGCCTTCAACTGGGAAACTGTAGCAAAGTAAATTGTAAAAATTTGCAAATCGGGCCCTTATGAATGAACTTGACCATTATACTATTCCAGTTCATAAAGTTTTGGACTTCTTAGCTACTCTCTCTCAATCTGGTTCTTCAGCCTCAACAAATAGTTCATCTAGCGGCAATCTTAAACTTCCACATAGGGTTCGAAGAATCATCCCTGATGACTCAGAAGCTTTGTAAAGCCTTTCTAAAGGGAGTTCTAATGTTTAGACCCCCTTTTAAAGAACCCATTCCTCCCTGGGATCTATTGCTAGTTCTTCAGTCCTTTACTGTATCTCATTTTGAAACATCAGCTACCTGCAACTTAAAGTTCTTGTTATGGAAAACTTTTTTCCCTGTGGCTATCACATCCACAAAAAGGGTATCTGAACTCCAAGCTTTATGCTCCAGACCACCCTGTATAATTTTTCACAAGGACAGGGTTTCCTTCAGGACTAATCCTTACATTTTACCAAAAGTAGTCTCAGAATCTGATATCATTCAGATGCTTCAACCTCCCGTCTTTTCCCCCAGTTTTCCTAACAAAGGGGAGTACTCCATACATTTATTAGACGTTCACAGACAGCTGCGTGTTTACCTTCTCAGAACAAAAGACTTCAGAAAATCTGATCAATTGTTTGTGTCCTTTTCTTCCCTTTCTTTAGGCAATCCAGTTTCAACAGTTAGCTTGGCGAAATGGCTTAGAGACTGCATTGCATTGATTTGTCAGTCGAAAGGGCTGCATCCTTCAAGCCCTGTCAAAGCTCATTGAACTAGAGTGATGGTAACTTCCACAGTTTTTCATGCCAGAGCTTCTTTAGATGACAGTTGTGCAGCTGCTACTTGGGCTTCGCCTCATACCTTTATCACTCATTACAAACTTGATCAGGTCTCCAGGGGACGGGCATCATTCGGTTCAATGGTGCTCAGGAATATTCTTCTGTGAAACCTTCTAAGATTCTGGTATCTGGGGACTCTGTCGCACAGTCAAGGATTACGTGAAGATTGCCAACATCAGATAAAGAAGTTATGTCTTACCATAACGTTCCATCTGTGTTGTCAATCTTCAATAATCCTTGACACCCCTCTTCCATCCCCCACCCTGAGACTCTTACTGGATGGAATTCTTTCAGACCTGGCTTCTTATTATGGACACATCTGGTCTCTTATTATTATTACCTATATGTGTGCCACTAATTTAGCAAACACGATCGGAGATCATTTTGAGAGGAGAATTATAGGTAAAAGCCTGCCTCAAGAGTTTGGGAAGCACGAGCTGAAATATACGGCCAAGTCGGTTCCAAGGCTCAGAATCAAGCCCCACAGTCAAGGATTAGTGAAGATCGATAACACACATGGAATGTTATGGTAAGACATAACTTCTTTTTTTGTTAAAAGTATAGTTCTAGCTTTTGTATTCAATGCATGCACCAAATGGCAGGTTAATCTTTTATACAATTGTTTCTGGTCATCTCCGTTTGAGCCTGTCACATCTTGCAAAATATTTTGTTTTACTGAAAATCCTCAAACAAAAATGCACACACCACAGATAACTCCCTAAAACCTAATAACTTAATAATAACACGCAAAACTATGCACATAATAAAAAAAGTTCTGAAATGATCGTCACACCCACAGGCTAGAGACATCCAAAAAGAAAGGTCATTCATGCTAAGACACATGATGCAGCCTGTGCTTTTAGTAAATGCTATGATTTCTGTCATATATTTATACTTCTCCCAGCCAGGAAATCACTTGAATGCTTTCAGTAAACATATTCTGCAAGTCATCTTTCTTTATTAGATTGTCTTATGGTGACATATACCTTGTTTACCAGAAAAAAGTCTTATAATATTAAATATTCTTTTTTAGTTATATTTTTTGTAATATACTTGTTGCTGGATAAATCCCAGGGTTAACCCAATCATTTACCTATGCAAGCATGAGAAAAAGCACACTAATTTTTCTTTTGCCATACTCATTCAACCAGACCCTTCCTTTTCTCCTTTTTTTTCTTTGTCACATTGCATTTGCATTGCCCACATTTCATAAAACTGAACAAAAACTGAAGCTTAATGACATAATGTAGGGCATATGCTTTAGTCCCTTACAGATTTAGCAAAGTCCACAAAAAAATCCAATATTTCCAAATCCTTGTTCTGCTATGTTTCACAAATATAATTATTGCTTTGTAATCCCACATTTGTTTGTTTACAAGTAACCGACTTTATTCTCTGAACATTAACAACATGAAGCAGGGTATAAGCTTTAAAGTTCCCTGCAAGTTTAACGTAGTCCAAGAAGCGCAGTATTTTCAGATTTTCCTGTTCTGTCTTGTTTCACAAATATAATTGTTGCTTTACCATCCCAGAGTTGTCGATTTCCAAGTTACTAGCTTTGATCCTGTTCATCTCCATCTCCCAAATCCTGTCTCTGCTTCATTTCCAACATACTCCAGATTCTTCTAGTCGATTCATATGTTTTCTTCTTTCTCTCAGGCAATTGAAACAGTGGAAAATATTTCACGGGCTCAGTCTCTGTGTAGTCCTTAGCACCAGAACACGAAGCAGAACCTCCTACTGATTCACAGCTCTCTTTGTTGGACAAATGTTGTATATCCTCAGCATGTACTTCATCAAAAAATGATTTTGCCCTTCCAGGGAAAAACACTTTGAGGATGGCTGGGTACAGCAGTTTGAATCTCACACCTGCTTTTCAACATTCTCTAAATAATGGAATATATTTACTCCTCTTCTATCTGGTATACACTGAGTAATCATTCTCCACAAACACTCTACTGTCTCCCATTTTTAGCACTTTATCTTTCTGCCACAGTTTTGTCAAAATTAGCTCATTCTGTCGATAAGACTGCATTTTTAAAGGTCAAGGTTGTTTTTAGTAACCAGATTTGGAGCATACAAACAATGTGCCCTTTCAATTAACAGTTGCTGTTGTGTAATACCAGTGCAGTTGCTTATTTCTGCTTTCATAAAATTAATGCAGTCTGTTCCTTCCAACGTCTCTGGTACAGCATAAAATCTCAGGTTTTCCTTATGTGCTCTGACCTCCAATTCTATTATTTTTTTGAAACATCTCTTGTGCAGTCTCGTATTCAGCCAGCCTTTTCTTTGTCAACCTCTGAGTTTTGCAGCTCTGTCACAACGCTTCTTCCTTATTTTCCAGCTTTTTATCGTTTGTGTTCATATACTCCTTCAGTGTTTCGTTTATTTTAGGCAGATCTGTGTGCAGCTGCTTTATACTCTCCTCTGGATTACTGGAAGTCATGTCTGGAACTTGTAGTGCTTCCTGCTGAACCACTGCAGTACTCCTCTCAGTCTGTGTTTCTTTTTCACCTTTTGTAGCTGATTTTCCTCCAGATCCTTTATATTTCTTTTTTCTTGGCATCCAGGCAGTACACTTACTAACCAGTTACTGAAATTTACCCAGAAATCTAAGTCACTGGCCTTCTTTGCTAAGTTTCTGTCTTCAGAATGGGAGAGCCAGAATTAAGCTGTTACTCAGTGTGCAGCCATCTTGGAATCCCTCTTTTCAGTAAAACACTTGTATATTTCTGTGAAACTGTTTTATGCTAGAAAACGTTTTTTTTATAGACTGTCATGTCTTGTAGGGGAGTTTTAGTCAGTGAATGTTTATGTGGAAAAATGAGTAAAATATATTTTTCTACTTATTTATTTGATATTAAAATAGAATTAGTGAGTTAGGAGTAGGCCATTGTGCTTTTGGGGAATGCCATTTTAGTTTTTACGTAAAAATTATTTTTCTGCCAGGAGGTTTACTGACCGTCACAGCCTCTACTACTTCAAGCTTCTTTATGGGTAAACCAGTCTCCTTCATTCTTCCTTCTCCTGTCTGCAAGAAAAAGAAAATTTCTCTAAAGTCTTCAGGTCTCCTGCCAGCTCGATCACTGCCTCACCCTCTATTGGCTGACTGTGCTATGGCCGGACGTAGTTTATTGAATAGCTCATTAACGTTTCTTGGTCTCTTTGGTGTAGCTACTCCGTAAGCTACTAAGGGAAGAGAATTAGACACATCCTCTGTAGCTACAGGGTTGTCCTCTTTGGGCAAAGGAGAAACACTCTTGCTGGTCACAGGGGAAGGAGTGTGTAAATGTATTCTGCACAGGTGGGCTAGGATGCCTAATGCATGGTATAGTGTCCCTAACCTGAGTTGGTATTTTCCAGGAATTCTCCAGGAAAAGAAAACAAAAGATGGTCAGTTCCCCTCTTTCTGTAGCTAAGGGCAAGGGAGACTTGCTGGAATTTGCTAAAGAATTCATTTTTACTTTTAATGTTTTAAATCCTGTCTGTTCACTGACTTCACATAAAATGAAAAATTTTCCTTGCAGTTTGACACTAAAAAACATTTCCCGTTACACTGCCACTACTTAAGATGCACTCACACACACAAATACACAAGTACACGCAATGAACACTACATCTAACCCTGACCCTAACCCTAAAATACACACACAAACATACAAAACCCATCTCCAACCTTATCCTAGCTCTAACACACACGCACACGTGTGCGCACACACACACACACACACACACACACACACACACACACACACACACACACACACACACGCGCATGCATGCACACACCCCCCCCACTTACATCTCTCTAAAACATACCTCAACATTTTGACTGTTCAGCTATTCATACATTCAGAATTATACCCAACCCCCTAGGGCTTGTCTTCCAATCGTATGTTCGATAATGTGCATGTAAGCCCCACAGACAACTCTGATATAAGCTTGACAGAACTAAAACCTTCAGAAACTCTGATCAATTATTAATTTCTTATGAAGGTAGGAAAAAAGAACAACCTGTGTCAAAGAAGACTATCTTTGAATGGTTGTCTCATGCTATTTTCTTTTGTTATTTTCATTACAATAAGGCAGATGTTCTTCGTGTTTCACTGTTGCAGTCATTACATTTGGGTAATCTGCTGGCAGGTTGCCCTCAGTCGGCCTGATTAACAAAGTCTTGGGTCCTGCGTCGGTTGCTGTCCCTTCTTCCATGATGTCAGGTCCCCAGGGGTATAAACCATGCAGCCAACGCCATTACATCAGTCTTTCTTGTCATGCGGTGCCCAAAGCAGAAGCAGTTCGCAAGTGCCAGTCGGCCAACTCCTGAAATATTCATTTTTGAGTTTCAGAACCAAAGTCTTCAACTAAAAGCTAAGTACCCCTTTGGGGAAACTTTTTCTTGCTCCTTACCGATGTCAGTAAAAGTTAATAATCGCATTACTTGTGGGAAGCAAATACCTCATAAGGATTTTCATTTGTACTGTATTCCTTGCCTAGGTCCTGACCACAACATGCCTTGCTGTCAATTTTGTGCTACATTTAATCAATGCACGATTAAATGTCGGTATATTTTTGCTTCTAAATTTTTTGGCTCAGGATTTAATTATCCAGAAGTGTCGTCGGTTAGCAATCCGACTACCGGAATACCTAAAAAAAAAACGCAAAGAAAAAGACAGAGACAGACCGTCGAGGTCCAAAACTGATGACGACGCTTCTCCTAAGCCAGTCGCCAGTTCGCCGGTACTCAGTGAGGCTCTTTCGCAGCCCCTGATACCCGCTACTTCTGATTCGCAGGCCTCTACTGAGACCCATTCAGAGTCTGGTATGCCGCGAGATGCTTCAGTTATGGAACCCACGGATGTCTCTACCTTAGATGGGTCTGGAGCCACTGTGCAGGCACCGGCTTCTGAGGGTGTTTTCAGGCCTACAGATTTGTATATTAGACCGATGCCATCTTCAAAACTAAGGCCAAAATCAAAATCTATGTATAAAAAACCGACGCCTGGGCCACATGTGTAGGCCCCTATGCCTAAGAAACAAATGATCAAAATGGCTGAAGATTTGATTACTCTGATCAGGGGTAGCCAACCCCCTCCTTCTAAGAGGTCTAGGCAAGACATTGATTATGAATCTTCTGAACAGGATTCCATTTCTTCTGACTCTTCTAATGAACAGGATTTGTCTACTCCTACTTATGAGGACTCTGATGCAGAAGATTCCATTCCTTCTGCTTCTCCCCCTGAGGATTCTTCTTTTGGGGAAACTTTACATACCTTAAGGGGACATTCCCACTGGGAAAGTCAGGATTTCTCTGAATCTAAAAAGAGACTTGGGGATTTTCTTCTTCTTCCTCAGCATAGGTCTTTGGCTATACCTCCTGTTCTAGACATTGTTGTTGATGTTTTTCAGAATCTAGTATGGCTCCTGATTCTCTGCCTCCGGCTCGTTGTAAGCCAGACAGATATACAGGGTTCCTGACTCCCACAAATTCCTTTTCAAAAATCCTATTGCTGATCCTGAAACCATTTATCAGGGTCCCAAGGGCAATAAGGCCTCTACTACTAAAAATCCTACCCCTTCTGATAGGGAATCAGGGTTTTAAACTGTCAATTTCATATGCTTAAATAACAGCATATCATGGGACTACTTAAACAGAAAATGATGTTAATTTCTGACTGTGTGGAAGATAAAGATTTACAGGATTTATTACATTCAGGTGAACAGGTTGGAAAACATACTTTGCAATGTGGTTTTGATTCCTTGGAGGCCTCTTGCAAGGCTGCTGTAACTGGATCTGTGCAAAGAAGGCATGCTTGGCTCCAAGAGCAAACTCTGCCTGACCATGTTAAAGCAAAATTGTTGGATGCTCCTTTACAACAGGACCGTCTCTTTGGTAATAAGGCTGAAGAAGTGTTAAAAAAGATGGAAGATAAAGCTAAATCTATGCAAACTGTGAAAGATTTCTTACAAGTGCAACCTCCAAGATTTAGTAGGTACTGGCCTACTAAGAACTGGTCCTTTCCAGTACCTTTGAAAGCCGCTCAAGTCAAATCCAGACATTCCAAAGCTCCAGGTTTCAGTCACAAGGAACTTTTAGAACAAAGCAATGGGGTGCCTCCACCTCCAAATTTGGAAACAACAAGGCACCTCCCTATGGTAAACAGTCTCAAAGACTTCCCTCTACACTCACCAAGCACTTAGCTGCCCCTTTGGGGGGAAAACTGACACTTCATGCACGAAACTGGCAACTTATTACCCAGGACAAATGGGTTTTAAGTGTAGTATCCCAGGGATACAGATTTCATTTCCACACATTGCCAATCCCAAACTGATGGCCAGACCTGCCCTCAAATCAGTGGGCAGAGGCCCAGAAACAAGTTCTGTCCCTCATGAGCATGGGGGGTATTCAGCCAGTACCAGAAGAGGAAAAGGGACAGGGTTTCTATTCAAGACTTTTCCTGGTTCCCAGAAAAGACAAATCATGGTGTCCAATTCTGGACTTATCCACTCTAAACACATTTCTGGACATTCCAAAATTCAAGATGCTGACTCTTCAACAGTTACTACCTATGCTAGGCAAAGATGCCTGGTTGGTAACTCTAGACTTAAAAGAGGCTTACCTGCATATCCCAGTCAAGGAATCTTGCAGAAGATACCGCCGCTTCAAAGCAGGCTACTTGTATTACCAGTTCTCTGCACTGCCCTTTGGCTTATCTACTGCACCCAGGGTCTTCACAAAGTGCCTGGCTCCAGTAATTGCATTTTGCAGGCAAAGAAATATTCAGATATATCCATACCTGGACAATTGTCTAATTCAGGCAGAAAACAAGGACATTCTTTTAAAGCATCTGGCATTTGTAAAAAGGGTTCTAACTTGTCTAGGGTACACCATAAACGAAAAGAAATTGCAACTGGTACCCTCTCAAAAAATTACATTCCTGGGTGCAAGCTTGAATACAACTGTCCAGATGACTTACCTTACGCCAGAAAGGCAAATTCAATCGGTGACTTACTTCAAACAGGTGGCCACAAAAACCCTGCTATCTGCAAGACAAATTCTGCAAGCCTTGGGGTTCATGGCCTCCTGCATTCTTCTAATTCCATATGCAAGACTGCATGTGAGGAAACTTCAGTGGTACTTAAAAAGTTTATGGAGTCAACACTGTTAGAGCCTGGAAACAATGATTCCTATCATACCTTGCCTGCAACTAGAGTTCCTATGGTGGGCAGAGGCCTGCCACCAAAACAAGGGACTGCCATTCACTCCACCCCCTGCCACCCAAACCCTAACTACAGACTATGCTTGGGGGGGGGGGGCTCATCTGGCAGGAAAATGTATTCAGGGCAAATGGAGCCCAAATCAAATGCACCTTCATATCAATCAGAAAGAGATGCTAGCTGTACAGAATGCACTGACAGCCTTCAAGGATTACCTTCATCCAGGACAATTAATGATAAAAACAGACAACACCACAGTTATGTGGTACATAAACAAGCGGGGGGTACACATTCATACCCCCTTTGCAGACTAGCCATGGCATTGTGGAACATGGCTTTGACCTATCAAATACAATTACAAGCTCAATTCCTGCCAGGAAAGCTAAATACTCTGGCAGAAGAACTAAGTAGAAATCTTATGGACCCACACGAATGGAAACTGGAACCATGAATTTTCAACATGTTGACACGCAAATGGGGGGAGTCCAGACATAGATCTTTTTGCCTCACCCCAGAACTATCAGTTGGGCAAATTCCGCACAAGAATTCAACACAAAAAAGTATGGAATATGGATGCTGTTGTGCTCTTCTCATTCAGCTGGAAAAACCTGTCAGTCTATGCCTTTCCCCCTCTGCCTCTGCTCTCCAAAGTTGTACTAAAAGTCAGACAGGACAAACCAAAAATGATTCTGATTGCTCCAGACTGGCCTCGCCAACACTGGTACCCACTCTTGCGCAATGTGTCACACCTTCCTCCGTGGCACCTGCCACAGGCACCTTACCTACTGTCTCAGCAGAACTACCAAATTCTGCACACTTTGAATCTTGCAGTGTGGCTAATCATCTAATTTTCACCCTTGGCATCCCTCAGCAAACCTGTGATGGATGTCATTTTGGAGGCTAGAAGACCTAGTACTAGGAAATCTTATGCTGACAAATGGAAAAGATTCTGTGCCTGGAACCAATCACAAGGAATAAGCACAGCAATGCCCAATATTCCTCAGATTCTGCAAGACTTAACTGAGATGCTTCACAAGGGCCTATCTTTTTCTTCCATAAAAATCCATGCCTCTGCCATTTCAGCTCATTACAACACAGAACCTCCCCTCTTCTCTCATCCTCTGCTAAAGCAGTATCTCAGAGGGGCCAAAAACTTAAGACCTCCCAGGAGAACGCCAACCCCTTCATGGGACCTCAATTTTGTTTTAGAAAAACTCACTCTTCCTCCTTTTGAGCCAGCTGCTACTGCAGACCTAAAATTTCTCTCCTGGAAAACAGCTTTCCTTTTAGCAGTCACTTCAGCTAGAAGGATTTCTGAATTACAAGATCTTAAGGCAGTGGAGCCTTTCATTATTTTTCATGCGGACATGGTGTCTCTCAGGACCAATCCATCTTTCATGCCTAAGGTGGTAGCCAGTGTGGCTCTTAATCAGACCATTCATCTGCCATCTTTTTTTCCCAAACCACAAAACAAGGGTGAGCGGATTCTGCATTCATTGGATGTACACAGACAACTTAGATTTTACTTAAACAGGATAAGATCTCTAAGAAAATCTTAACAACTATTAGTGGCATTTGCTGCAGGGGCAGAGGGAAAGGCTATTTCAAAGCAGACTATTTCCAAATGGATAAGCCATTGTATTCATTTTTGCTATATGCACCATGGTAAACCTATCCCCAAGGGGATCAGATCTAATTCCACTAGGGCTGCATCTACTTCTGCAGCCTTTTTCAGAGGGGTTCCTACCAGTGACATTCTAGAAGCTGCTGCCTGGAGCTCAGTTCATACATTCACCAAACATTACCATTTACCTCTCTTCTCTAAATCCAGAGCTGGCTTTGCCACTGCTGTCCTACAGGGCCTTATAGCTGCTCCTAATGCTGTACAAATCCATCCTCCCAACCATAGCTTTGGGAATCTACACAGTGCAACAGTGAAACATGAAGAACATAGTACAGTTGTGTACCCTTACCATAAATGTGGATGTTCGAGTGTATTCACTGTTGCAGTCCTGGTTACCCACCCTCCAGCCCCCTGTTTTTCTCTTGCTACACCTCTACTTTCTTTTACTATGCTTAAAAGCCTTTTTGGTGTATTTGCTTTTGTTTCGAGGTATATTTTTTGTGTTTTAAATTATATACATATATATTTATTTTGCTCCCCATTTGGGGGGCACCTGACATCTGGGGCAAGAAAAACTGATGTAATGGCGTTGGCTGCTTGTTTTATACCCCTGACGACCTGACGTCTTGGAAGAAGGGGCAGCAACCAATGCAAGACCCAAGACTTTGTTAATCAGGCCGACTGAGGGCAACCTGCCAGCAGATTATCCAAATGTAATGACTGCAACAGTGAATACACTCGAACATCTACGTTTATGGTAAGTGTACACAACTGTACTTTCCAGGGAGGGTCAAAAGTACGCTCTACCAGTATCTGGCTTCATCAGTGCCTTTTTGGAAAGGGGTAGTTTCTAAAAGTATTCTAGAAACAACTTGTTTTTTTCTACATACCATTACAAATTAGATTTTTTTCTTCAGGTTTAAAACAGGCTTGTATAGGACTGTTCTCCAGAGGCTCCTGGACCATTATCTCTTTGCTTCCCAGTCATCATAAGCTGTTATAGTGTACCTATATATCTAAGACTTACTGCAGCAGTGATCAAATCGTGATTATACAGTGACTGGCCATTAACATTCAAAAACTAGCATGCTGATCAGTTAGCCCATCCAGCGTGCCTGTTGTAAATTGGGCATATACCAATGGATAAAAAGTCCAGTCATCTGGACTTTCTTTTATTAATGTATGCTATGGAAACTCTACTTTTTTTTTTTAATTAACACAAAAAAAAAAATAGCGATTTTAAAAGAATCAGACAGATGGGACAGAGAAAAAGACAAGGATAATCAGGCACTTTATGCAAAATTAGAGAAACATACCTGATTATCCTTGTATTTTTTCTGTCCCATCTCTCCCATACGTTGAAGTTCTGCCGATTTCATTTTTTTTTAATTAAAAAAAAAAAACAAAATAAGCAACAGAGATCTTCCTTTCTCTGTTGCTTCCTTTACACAGCACTGATGTACTGCATATGCATGGGAATGCAAGTCCCATATGCATGCACAGTACATTAAGAAATCCCCAGGATAACGGAGAAAAACACAGAGCAGCACTTTGCCCTTGTGACCAAACCACACTAACCCCGTGGGTAAATCCAGCATTATCCATACCCAGACGTGGGTTATTGCTGTAATATAATACAGTTGTGTTAAGTAAATGTATTGTAACAGTAGATGTTTGAATGATTACTGTTACAATAGTCGCTCCCTCACCATCCACCTGTTTTTTAATATTTTTGTCAGGGTGAGGACTTTTTTATGCCTACTATTGACCTCTTTCAGGACTCTAGCCTCCTCCTCTCTCTCAGCTGGTATGAAAGCACTAAAGAGCTTGGTGCAAAACTGGATTTTATTTAATTCTGCTCGAGCTGATAATTGGACATGTGGAAGGTGCTCTCAAGTACTGGAAACTTTCCAGTTGTTATATCCTGAGTCAGATATTACCTCATATAACTAAGGCTATTGCAGCAGTGCTCATTTGTGCATCTACTGTTTTGGTAAGTTTACTTATACAATTGTACTTTTTCTTTAAAAAATAAAATCTTTAGTGAAAAGTGTCTAAACTCTTTCGCTAAGTGCCTAGCAGATTGTATCAAGTTTTGTTATAAAAGTGTAATAGGCATGTGCCATCAAATCATTCTATCAAAGCAACTGGCACTTCTTGGCTCTTATACAGTGCATCTTTGGATAATGTTTGTGCAGTAGCTACATGGGCTTCACTGAATATCTATGCAGGACATTCTAAGCCAGGATATGAACTCTAGGTGCAGGTCTTCCTTTTGGGTCCCAAAATTCAGAACTATGGTTCCATGAAAGAGAGTACCCAGGAATTTGAGTTTGAGACTCTTATCTTGCTGTTATGGATGTTTTTACCAGGTACAAACCTTGTATAATTGGCATAATGACAGAGCTGGCTGAGCAGTCTTGATCTAGATATCTGTTTTATGTATCATCCAATTTGCATGAGATACCAGTGATCTTGAAAGGAAGAACGTCACGCAAGGCTTTATGGATAAAGGGGAGGGGTATATTAGCATGAGAGTTTTATATGCTGAGCTGCATAACTCCTGAAAACATTAGCTCTTCTGTTTCTGATAATGGAGATGCTCACCCAGACCTACCATTATAGCTAAGTACATAACTTTCATTTCCAAGAAAGAGTTAAAGGATTTCCTAGAGTCAGCAGAGTTATTGTGTATGATGGAACCAAAACTTGGTTCACTATTTCCTGAACATATAATCCTTAGGTGTGTGAAAAAAAGGTTATTGAGTAGCCAGAGAACATTTTGAAGGAAATTCTTGTGAGTTGGGTAAAGGAAGATGAGTAAGTGGAGATTTGAAATGAGTGCTGATTAACTGAAGAGAGGGAGTGACAGCAGTATTTCATAGGTGGGGAAGAGGTATCAGAGTTTGACAGAAGAGTAGGCAGAGAGCTAATAAAATGCATGAGAAGTATGTGTAGGACAAAAGGATGCTCTTTCATGAAGTAAATGAGGGAGAAGCCATAGAGACTTACAGGTGGGGTTTACAGTTACTACAGCCTGTAGGAAGCAGGATAAGTGTAAAGGAGAAAATTTTGTATTAGATGAGACTGAGGAGATGAGATAGCATTGTAAGATTTTGGGATAAGGATTGAGGGTGTTTGGCACTCAAATCTGTGTTTTCAGGCAGCTCAGAGTGAGCTAATGGATGTTAATCGTGTTATACTGCTGCAGTCATCACTTGGGTTATCCTGTCGTCAGGCGGTCCCGCAGTCGGCCGAATCCCAAAGCCTTGGTCCGGCGTCGGTTGTTGTCGCTTCTTCCCTGAGACGCCGGACCAAGGCTTTGGGATTCGGCCGACTGCGGGACCGCCTGACGACAGGATAACCCAAGTGCGATGACTGCAGCAGTATATACACTCGAACATCTACATTTATGTTAGGTACAAAACTGTACTTTTGAACAACCATAAGTGCCATCTACCTTTGTGCTGTCGTCTTTTAGCTTGGCCTGTTAATCTCTAGGTCCATGTGAATATCTCATGGATACTTCTGACTACAAATTTTGGTAAGGAGTATTTGGCTTTCATTTAGATTTGGAGGTTGGTATAGTGGCTAAGGTGTTTGCTTTGCAGTCACAAACTACAGGGTTTGATTATAATATTTGAAAGGGAAATTGGCTAGGCTTAAATTGGCCCACAAGGGCAGCTAGCCTAATACTTACCTGTGAACCTATGGATGTTTATGACAGAGGGATAAAAGGTGTGCAGTTGGAGCAAAACTGAGACAGGGAGATGTGGGATGCAAAAGGGAAAAGTGTCCTATGGAAATGAGTACTCCAGAAGTATTAGTGCATTGAAGGAGTAATGTAAATGGTTCTAGAGAGAGTTAAGTATGAGACCGTAAAAAGTATGCAAATGTAAAGGATGAGAAGATGGGTGAAAGGACGTTAAGACTAGAAAGAGGGCAAAGCATTGGGACGGTGGCCTAATGGTTAAGATATTCGCCTTACAAACACAAGGTGTAGGGTTTAAGTCTCAAGGAATAATTAGCTAGGCTTAAAATATCTCGCAAGGGCAGTTAGCTTAGTACTAATCTATGAACCTATGGAGTGAGTGACAAAAAAAAAAGAGGCAAGGGAAGGACAGCAAATAGTGAAATGAAAGTATGGTGAGGGTGAATAGGAACTGTGGAAAAAGGGGAAGGTTAAGAGACTTGGGTGACTGAGTAGATATGAAGAGGGTCAAAGAGAAGAGAGAAAGGAGTGAAAAGCAGAGAAATGAGTAGGTAATAAAAGTGGAAACAATATAATAGTATACGTTCATCATATTGATCACTGCTGCAGTAGCCTTAGTTATATGGGGGTTATCCTGACAATGATGTAACAGCCAGTGAGTTTCCAAAGCTTTAGGCCACCTTCCATACACTCAAACCATTAGGCAGCTCGAAGTGAGCTGCCTGAAAACACGGGTTTCAGCACCAAGCCCTCACTGACGAGAGTGCTGCTCTACAGGATTTTGAGACTCAGCAACTTGTGTTGTTCCTATGCTGGGCAGATAATTTCCCTTTGGGAAGAACCTTCCACGTTTAAAAAAAATATATATATATATATAGTTTTAATGTACTTTCCTTTTTAATTTACAAATTTGTGTTTTAAAGGACTGTCACAAGCTATAACCATACTTTTAAACGAAATTGCAATTTTTTCTGGTAAATCATTGAAAACCATTTTTTTTCTGTGAATAAATTGCATTAATTTTGTTTTGCGGCATGTAAATTATATAAAAGTGCTTTTTACTGGATTTTTTACAGGGAAAAAAAAGTGACTTGACTTGACTTTAATTTTTTTTTCCAGCTTATGCTGCTTGTTTTCCATTGGAAAGAGGCACCATTTTTGGCTTGACCATGGAACAAACTACCGGTCCCACAGTTAGTCCTTCTTCCAGCCGCAAAAAGATAAAGTTAAGCAAACAGCTTTTGCCACCACAGCAGGCCTCAGTTTGCCTCAGTTGCAGGTGGGGGGACTCTGCTGTGCCCAAGGCTGGTTTCTCAGACCACTCACTCATCTTTTACCCTGGATCCCTTAGGTGTAGCACCTACAGCCACTCTGGACCAGGTGTTAGCCACATCTTCTGTGGCTCTTCGAGTCCCTTCAGTTGACAAGTGGGAGACGGTACTAGTCCTGGGAGAAGAAACAGAGAAGGCTTCCTTGTTTTGTCAGAATGTTGTGCCCATTCCTGCGGAAGTTGCTTTTGCCATTAACAACGGTGTTGGCCTCATTTTTCCTGTCAAAAAGAAATGTAAAACTAAAATGTGTATCTAGTCATCCTCAAATGTTTCTAGACAAGAGTAGTTTTCTAGATCTGCCCCAGGGTTCAGTTCAGGCTATTGAGCCTCCTTATTCTTTTATAAGGTGGTTTCTCGTAAAAGAAAGAGGATGCCAGTTTTCCTGAAGAGATTCAAGATTCTGACTCTGGACAGGAAGATAAAGGGACAGTTGCTGGATTTTCTTTTCAGATTTCTGATTTGGATTCAGAGGAGAGCACACTATCTAATTCTGTGAGGGTTTTTCTTTCTGTGCGACTATTTCCAGAATGTGCCAATGTTTTCAGTGGGAGAACACAGAGTTTCTCAGTCCCTCAAATACTATAAGCTGTTACATACGGAATTTCCAGAACTTTCACCCATTCCTGTAATGCTGTCAGCTTTGGAAAGTGTGTGTGTTATGGCCTGCAGTATCCCTGATAGTCGGTCTGCTGCGCCTAACAAGACAGATTGAATACAGTTCCTCAGTCTTAAGTTTTTATAGACTCATTCCAAACCTGACCCAGCAAGTATAGCTTTGGTTAATCCTATTGCTGCTGCCAAACCTTTTGTTAATTCCAGCCCTGCACTTTCTGACAAGGATGGGAAAATAATCGATAAGCATAGGGAAAAAAAAGTGTGTCCTCCTGTAACTTCGATTTTCAGAATTTTGAATTGTCAGGCTCATAAGTTAAAGTTTATTCTGACTACTTGTGAAAGTATGAGGAATGTTTTGTCAGCAGTTTCTTATTGTGAGAAAAAAATCTGCTTTAAATTGTTTATTTTCTTCCATTTTACAGGTCACAACCCATTATTTAAAGTGTGGTTGATACTGCTACTAGGGCTATGGCCACTGGTACTGTTTTGAGGAGGATTGCTTGGCTGCATTCTCAGAACCTTCCAGATGCAAACAATAAGATTTTAAATTCTCCTTTGGACAGATTTAGTTTTTAGTCCCTCTGCAGCAGGGGTTATCAAAAATATGATGAGAGGGGAAAGCTTATACAAGGAATCTCTCTGTCTCATGTCAGTTTTCATTCTGTCCTCAGCTGTTGGGTTCATATCAGACCCGACTTGGCCACTACTAAAGCTCGTGCTAATCAAGAAGCTCTGGAGCTCATCCCTTACACATAATGCACCAGCCCTAAGTTACCTCAGACCTCATTTGCCACTTTCAGCAAAAGATGTGGTTGACCACATTCTCGAGTGGTCGAGATAAGTGATAAAATTGTATAAATATATTTCTAATTATAACCTTATTTTCCTCAGTATAATTTATATATTCCTGTTCATAGGTAGGTACTAGGCTATTGGCCCTAGGGCCTATATAAACCTAGTCAAAGGTACCCTGGCTTTCGCCACCCAAGAAAATTATTTTCCTGTGCCACTGTCGAGCAGTGCCACAGAAGTGATCCCTGGGGTGAATTTCCTATCTCCCATCCAATCATCAAGATTTTTCTTGAAGAGCGCTAATGAGGAGCTTTGTTTGATATAGATAGGTAGTTTGTTCCAGAGTACGGGAAGTCTCTGGGACAGGAATCTATCCCTCCAGCATGTTCTGTTTATTGTGGTGACAAGGTTTAGGTCCCTAGACCGTGTAGCTCATAGGGAATGGGATTTCTTTAAGTGGAGCATGTCTAAAAGCTCTGGGTTTGACATAGCTTTGTGTGTTAGGCAGAGATCGCCTCTGAGTAGGCGATATGCAACGGAGTAAATCTGCAGTTTTTTGAGACGGTCTGCATAGGGCATCTGTTTGTGGCCGGTAATCCTCTTTGTGAGGTATCATCCCTTCCTACTTACAGTTTTAGTAGTTTTTGTTATCATAGTTGATATTTTTTGCTCTAAAACTCCTTTCATACAGTCTCTGTACCTTCACTTTTACTATCACTAGTAGTAGTCTTTTTCTACGTGTCTCTCTCTCTCTCTCTACTCGTAGTGTAGTAATTGGTTACCATTGTTGGTAATTTCTTTTTCTTATATATGTGTGTGTGTGTGTGTATATATATATGTGTGTATATATATATATATATATATATATATATATATATATATATATATATATATATATATAAAAAGAGAGAAAAAAAAACTTTTCTTTCTCCTTTACTTTACTTGTTGCTTGTGGTTAGCAATGTCAGAGAACGCCACACATGCCAACAGGCATAAAAAATAACTATACAACAAAAACCAAGACCAATCCCAAACCATGAAAGTTGAACGAGAATTGTTTATTAAAATAAATGAGTAAGCGCTTTCACCTAAAACATTCACAGGCTTCTTCAAAGTCATTTGCAATTACTATTACACATTCCTTATATGTCAATTTCCACTAAACAGCAGCCAGTCACGTGTCTAGCTAATTATTGTAAAAACATTTTTGAAAGTAACAGTGCATTTACTCTAAAGTACCATCAATTCAGTTATTCAAATAAAAAACTTTAATCATTATGTTGTAAACAAATATGAATTGTAAAACAATATAAAGTAAAAAGACTTTGTTGAAGCACCATTTGTTTAACTTATAAATTGTACTCATATCATCCTATATAACCAGGGCTCTTTGTTTTAATATTGACATCAATAAGATGTCTTCATTGAATTCTACTGTTGCACCAGGGCTTAACTTAAGTTACCATTTTACCTCTTTTGCTTCAACCTCTAATTTGTCATCACCCCCATTTTCCTTGGGTAAAACTCTATCACAAAGAAGATGAACCTTCTAAAGTTCGCACACTTCGTGCTATGAACATAGAGGGTGTTATATTAGTCTTTATTTTTAATCTCCCTCAGATGTTCACTAATTGTGTCTCTTGAGTCTGCATGTGGTTTTTCCAACGTAGAACCCAGGCTAGGATGTACATGTTGCTAGGTAGACCAACATGGGTGAATTACAGTTACGTTTTCCAGGGCATTTTAATGAACATTTACAACTGGCCACAGATACATAGGGGCCATTGTTAATAAATTTACAGTACCTACAAGCCCCACATTTAAACATTAATGATATGTGGCCAGTTTTTACATTTTGTTCTTCCAAACTGTTTTTGATGTTTTTACCCCTACTGTACACTACTTGGGTTTTTTTTACCTAGTTTGTCTTTTGTCTCCTGTCCCAGACAGACATCCCACTATCTGTTAATTATGTTCACCAATTCTGGGGTCTGGTCATTGTAACACAAAATAATTGCATCCATTGCCTTAGTTTTTCCAGTGGTATGTAACTCACAGTTTTCCACTCCAAGAATAGGTCTGTAGGAGAAATCTCTCTTCCTCAGAATTTCAACTTTCGTCTTTATCAGTAGTTTTAATGGGTATCCCCTCTCTAAAAATAACCCAATTAAGAAATAAATTTAATTCCTAAATGCTGTGTCTTCACTTATAAGATGGGGAAACCTCACCATCTGTCCCTTTATTATGCTCTTCCTTTGGTGTAAAGGGTGACACTGTTAAAATGAAGTAAAGTATTTGAAAAAAAAGTTTCTTTTCTAAAGATGGTACCATGTAATTTGTTGTCGTTCTCATTAATCCAAAGATGTATATCCAGAAAATCAATTTCTTTAGGTTTCCATCTACTGGTAAATCTTAAATGTGGTTGTGGTGTTCAAATATTCTCCAAAACCAAGGGCCTCTTGTTCATTTCCCTCCCATAGAATTAAGATGTCATCCAAAAATCGATTGTAAGATTTACTTTCTCCATATAGGAGGTGTCAAAAATTATTTTTTTTTCCCACTCTGACAGGACCAGGTTTGCAAGTGCACTTCTCCGCCATTGCTACTTCTGAAACCTGATGGAATAGCTTTGGAGAATGTGTGTTACGGCCTGTGGTTTCCCTGATAATCAGTCTGCTGCTCCTAACAAGACAGATTGAATACAGTTCCTCAGTCTTTTAAGTTTTTATATACTCATTCCAAAACTGACCCAGCAAGTATAGCTTTGGTTAATCCTACTGCTGCTGCTGCTAAATATTTTGTTAATTCCAGTCATGCACTTTCTGACAAGGATGGGAAAATAATTGATAAACATAGGGGAAAAAGTGTGTCCTTCTGCAACTTCGATTTTCAGAATTTTGAATTGTCAGGCTCATAAGTTAGTTTATTCTGACTACTGACTACTTGTGAAAGTATGAGGAATGTTTTGTCAGCAGTTTCTTATTGCGAGAAAAAATCTGCTTTAAATTGTTTATTTTCTTCCATTTTACAGGTCACAACCTATTAAAGTGTGTGTATAACTTGGTTGATACTTCTTCTAGGGCTATGGCCACTGGTACTGTTTTGAGGAGGTTTGCTTGGCTATATTCTCAGAACCTCCCGGATGCAAACAATGAGATTTTAAATTCTCCTTTGGACAGATTTGGTTTTTGGTCCCTCTGCAGCAGGGGTTATCAAAAACGTGATGAGAGGGGAAAGCTTATACAAGGAATCTTTATCTCATGTTGTCAGTTTATATTCTGTCCTCAACTGTTGGTTCATATCAGATCCTCGGATCCAACTTGGCCACTACTGAAGCTTGTGATAATCAAGAAGCTCTGGAGCTCATCCCTTACCCATAATGCACCAGCCCTAAGTCAACTCAGACCTCATTTGCCACTTTCAGCAAAAGATGTGGTTGACCTCATTCTCGAGTGATAGAGATAAATAATATAATTTTCTAAATATCCTTCTAATTATAACCTTATTTTCCTCAGTATAATTTATATATTCATGTCTTCTGTATCGTCTCTTCCAACAGTTTAGTAGCTTTTGTTATCATAGTTGATTTTTTGCTCTAATACTCCTTTCATACAGTCTCTGTACCTTCACTTTTACTATCACTAGTAGTTTTGTTTTTCTACGTGTCTCTCTCTACTCGTACTGTAGTCCTTGGTTACAATTGTTGGTAATTTGTTTTTCTTTCCTTCTATATATATTTAAAAAAAAAAAAAAACTTTCTCCTTTACTTTACTTGTTGCTTGTGGTTAGCAATGTCAGAGAAAGGCCTGTCTGGGTTTAAGAAGTGCGTTAAGTGTTGGCATAGACTTCCAAAGACCAATACCCACACTTTGTTTTTATTGCCTTGGTCCACTTTGCTTACACAAAGATTGCTCCATTTGCTATATAACTTTAATCCCAGTTCCTTGGTGGAGAGAAAAAATAAATTAATACTAAAGGGTTTACTTCCCTCTTCTTTTGGAGAGGCCTTATCTGGGGTTCAATCCCCCAAAACTAGAGAGCCAAAGACTTCTCCAAAGCCATCCACCTCCTCCTCGGGTTCGTAGTCTACTAAGAAAAGGCCCAGGCTGGTTTTGAGGTTCTAGAGCTCTTCACCTTTGGATCCAAAAAAGGAGAAGGTTACGGATCAGACTGCATCGGATCCGAAGAAGGCTCTGGATATGACCACCTCTAGCTCTTCAGTCTTCCAAGAACAAAATATTCACCATCTATCGAACTGATTTCTTCAAGGGTGCCCTCACACTTTTTGGAACACTGCAGGTCCAGGTCCCCATCTCTCGTCTGGACAAGCTCTTTTAGGAGTTTTACAGAGCAAGATGTGGAGAGAATGATGCAGAAATTTCTCTCAGTGGAGAGTCAGATGGGGGTTTTACAGGCTCCTACCCCTGTGGGACTGGAGACCTGTCCTCCTACTACACCCCACCTCCAGTTCCTCCTCTGATCCCTACCATGACTTAAGACTCCCTGAATCTCAGCTTGCCAGATCTTTCTGGCTCAGATCTGAAGATACTGCTGTCTTCGAATCTGAAGCTTGCTCTGAGTACTCCAGTTCATTCAGATCCAGAGGGCTCTCTGAACCAAAGCTTGCCTGTCTGATTTGAGGCATTGGAGTTGACTACGGGGTTGTCTGAGCCCTCTCTGTGCCTTGGAGCCTCAGTGTTGCATAGCTTGGCTCCGGCTTCCTCCTCAGGGGATTGCTATCAGAGTGGAAGAGGACAGTGTCCCAGAAGCATGTCGTCTCGGAGCCGGGGTCTTCTCTGTCTCTGAGGTAATTAGCCTTTGAGGTAGTGAAGAGGGTGTTTTATGCTCCAACAGAAGGGACAGATCCTACCCCTTCTACCCTGTCATCTCTGCACCTAGACCTCACCTTTCTTCACCTCAGGGGCAGCCAGTCCGAGACCTCCAGGCTTTCCAACAGGGAATTATGATTTCTTCCAATACCTCCCTAGAACATCTCATTGAGGAGGTCCTTAGGAAGAAAGTGTGCAAGAAGAAGCACTTGGACTCTCCACAGAGTCAGTCACAGAAGATAAGACTTTGATGAAGGTGAAGGGTCCCCACAATCACCTCCAGAAGACATCTCATTTGGAGACATCCTTGAGATCCTAAAACAGAGAGGTGGTTGGATGCACAGCAACCCTTCATCTGAGGAGTCTGTATTCCTGGAGTCTTTCTGTACTTGTCCATCTACATGTTGGGTTACTCCATCCGCCGATGAGCTCATTGATTTGGTCTTTTGGCTGGCATGGAAAGACCCTGACATGGTAGAACCAATACTCTGCAGACCAGACAAGATTCTGGCAGTACCTTGTGGTAAAGAGTTTTGATCTAAGAAGGTGCCCATTGATGCCTTGGTCGTGGTAGCAGCCCCCAAGAGGGAACTTGCCAAAAAGTTTCTGTTCATCCCCCTAACAGGGAGTCTAGGCCGTTGGACAGGTTTGGGAATCGTGTCTATGCTTCAGCGACCTTTGCCCTCAGGTTGTTGAATTATTTGGCACCTTTTACTAAGTTACAAAAAGGGATTTAATCAAGGAGATTTCAAATACCCTTTCAGGGTCCTTGCCTGCAGACGTCCAATCTTTGGTGATGTCTCAGTTGGCTACCCTTCAGTCCATTTCAGACTCTTCCATGAGGCTAATTTCTCATGCAGCTGAAGGAGCCTCAAGGTCAGTGGGTTCATGCATTTCCATCAGGAGGCGTGCCTGGATATCCCTTTGTGATTTTGCGGAGCCCTTCAGGTATTTGCTCATCAATGCTGCCTTTGACGGCACACCTTTTTTGGACTCACAGTGAATGACAGGTGTGAGAAGGATGAAAATACTTTCTTTGCAGTGGGGGTATGTTTTTATGCTCCTCAGAGATCCCTTTCTAGGAATCAGTGAGGTGGTAGAAAAATGTGGTTTAGAAAGTCCAAGGGTCTTTTTCAAGACACACTTGGAGAGAGTTCCCCTAGGAGCTGAGGGGGGAACTCTAATGGTAGACAATGAATCTGCTTCAGAGGAGGCTCCCAATACCGGGGTTGCAGAGATTCTTTCTCTGATAGACCCCCTATCAGCACTCCTGAAAGGAGGCCCGATTCTCCATCTCTGGAGACAACTAGGGGTTGACTATCTCTGCACCAGGGAGCTTGGATAAACATAACCAATGATACTTGGGTGCAGAGGATTATATCCAGAGGATGTGTAATCCCTTCTTCCCTCTCGCTGCCTACCCAAAAGAAAATACCCAATGTTCCACCCAGAGGGAAGAAACAGCAATTCAAATACAAAAGCTGCTAGAAAAAAATAATTATTCAAGAGAGAATACAGAACTTACTCAGCGTTTTTTTTAGTACCAAAGAAAATAAGGGACTGGAGACCAGTCTTGGATCTCAGCATCTTGAACAAGTCTGTTCAACATACAAGTTTCTCATGGTCATGGTTTAGTCCATCCTCCCTTTTCTAGACAAGGACAACTGGATGTGCTCCATAGACCTTCAGGATGAGTACTATCACATAAAGATAAACAGTTGATCTAGAAGGTATCTTCACTTCCGGCTGGGAGCCAGTCAGTATCAGTTCAGAGATGTGCCCTTTGGTGTTCACCAAATGCATGGCAGTAGTAGCGGCTCACTTGAGACTTCAAGGATTCCGGGTATTTCCATATCTACATGACTGACTCATGACTGCCTCCTAACTCAAAATTTGAAAATTTTAGGAACAATCTTCCACACACAGTTGATGATAGCTTCTCTTCCTCTTTCACGAGCCCAAGTTATCAGATCACAGGTCAAGAAAATTATCTGCAGTACCAAAATTTCAGCCCACTTGATCCTTCAAGCTCTAGGGTCAGTGTCAGCAGAGATGATCTTTGTGCCCTTAGCAAGATTTCATACGAGAATTCTCCTGTGAATGCTGTTAACACAATGGTCAGTTCCTTACCAGTTTACGTCAACTCAGGTAAGAATCACTCAGACATGCAAGAGAGATGTCAGGTGGTGGATTCAGTTAGACTGCATTCTTAAAAGTCGTCCATTCATTCCCCCTTAGCTCATGGCTATAGTGAGCATGGTGGGGTGGGGCACTTTCTGAAGAAAATAGTCCAAGGCACATGGTCCCTCAAAAAGGCCAACTTTCATATCAATGTCCTAGAAATGAGAGCAGTGCGCCTAGTGTTGCAGGCATTCCAAGATGCTCTCCTTCCAGGAACAACTGCAATCCAAACGGGCAATATGTCAGTGGTTTGGTACTTCAACAAACGAGGGACAAAATCATACCCCTTGTGTCGAGAAGTGCTCAGAATATGTCAGTGGGTGATAACTTCCAACCGCTTTCCTCATAGCGACACACATTCCAGAGAAATCCAGTGTGATAGCAGACAAAACTGAGTAGGTACATTCTTCTACCACACAAGTGATCCCTCAACAAGAAAGTGACGGAAATGATCTGTAGTTGATGGGGCCAGCCTTGCTGCAATCTTTTTGCATTTCCCCTAAACAACAAGTGCAGCAGCTTCTTTGCCCCAATCCTCCCACTGGGGAAATCACCAAGGAATGCACTGTTTCATGATTGGTTCCCCCGGTTTACTTTATGCCTGTCCACCAATCTCATTGATTTCAAAATTTCTGCAGAAAGCTGTCAGACTGATGATCAAAGTCATTGTCATTGCACCTTACTGGCCTTGACAAGTTTGGTTTCCCTTCCTTTGGCCTCGTCACTTCATCAACCTTGGATACTGGATCCAATTCCAGACCTTCTGTTTCATCCGACAGGCATGATTGATCCAGACCTTTCAAACCTCAGGCTGATGGCCTGGTTTCTCCAATTCCATTACTAGCCTAACAACCAGTGCTCTCTTCCCCTGTCCGACATATACTTTTATCTTCCCATAAACCTTCAAAGCGAAAACCTTATATAAGTAAATGAAAGAGATTCATTTTTTGGGCACAACAAAGTCATACTGATCTTTTTTTCAGCTACAATACATAATGTACTCTGGTTTTTAGCTTTTCTTTTTACTGAAGTTCAGTTGGCAGCAATATGAAATTTTCACATTGGATTTGAAGGTTCTTCATTAGCCTCTCATAAGTTATGTAAAACTTTCTTGCGAGGCACTCTTCTTTTGAGACCTCCGTTTAAGGACGCTACCCCTTCATGGGATCTCAGTTCGGTATTGCAGGCTCTTATACATTCCCCATTTGAACCAGCAGCTAAATGTGACCTTAAGTGCCTTTCTTGGAAAACTGTTCTGGTAGCTATTACCTCTGCTAGACAAATTTCAGAGATTCAAGCCTTTTCTTCAAAACCTCCATACTTGATGTTCATAGTGTTTCACTGTTGCAGTCATTACTCTTGGGTTATCCGCCGGCAGGCAACCCTCAGTTGGCCAGAATTCCAAAGTCTGGGTCCGGTGTCGGCTGCTGTCACCTCTTCCCTGACGTCAGCGCGCCAGGGGTATAAAAGATGCAGCCGGCACCATTTTCTTCAGTCTTTCTTGCCGCACGGTGCCCGAAGCAAAAGCAGTTCGCAAGTGCCGGTCGGCCGACTCCTGAGATTTTCGAATCCGAATTTCAGAACCAAAGTCTTCATTAAAGCTAAGTACCCTGTTAGGGAAACTTTTTTCTTGCTCCAGACTGATGTCAGAAAAAGTTAACAGTTGTATTTCTTGTGGGAAGCAAATACCTCATAAGGATTTTCACTCTTACTGTATTCCTTGCCTAGGCCCTGATCACAACGTAGCTAACTGTCGGTTTTGTGCTAGATTTAACCAAAGCACTATCAAGCGTCTGTTTGATTTTGCATTTCATTACTTTGGCCGAAGATTCAATTATATTATGCCGTCGGACCAGCCGACAACCAGAGTTTACAAAAAATGCAAGGACAAGCAAAAGGATAGGCATCCAAGGTCCAAAACCGATGAGGCCTCTTCTAGGCCAGTCGCCGGTTCTCAGTGAGGCGCTTTCGCAGCCCCTGGCGCCCGCTACCTCAGAGCCACAGGCTGCTACCGACTCCCACGTGGAACCGACTGGGCCTCTGGATACTCAAGGTATTGGACACTCGGAAATCATTCCCTCAGATGGGTCCGGAGCCGCTGAGCAGGCATCGGCTTCTGAGGGTGTCTTCAGACCTACACAACTATATATTAAGTCATCCTCAGCTTCAAAGACTAAAGCAGCTCTAAAGACAAAGCAACAAGTACAGCATTCTCCTACTTAGACCTTCATGCCTAAAAAACAGATGCTCAAAATGGCCGAAGACCTAATTACTTTGATCAGGGGCTCCCATCCCCCTCCTGATAAGAGGCCTAGGCAAGAGACAGACTATGATTCTTCTGATCAGGTTTCTATTTCCTGTGATTCCTCTCCTGAACAGGATTACTCCATGCTTCCTTATGAGGATTCTGATGCTGAAGAATCCATTCCTTCAGCCTCTCCTCCTGAGGATTATTCTTTTGGGGAAACCCTGCATACTATGAGGGAGCATTTCCACTGGGAGAGCCAAGATTACTCTGAATCTAAGAAAAGGTTCAGGGACTTTCTGCTACATCTTCAGCACAGACCTCTTGCTATTCCACCTGTTCTAGACATTGTAGATGATGTTTTTTCAGAGTCCAGACTGTCCCCTGACTCTTTACCCCCTGCACCTGCTAAGCCAGATAGATACCGGATTCTCATAAATTCCTATTCAAAAACCCCGCTGCTGACCCAGAAACTATATCTCAGGGTCCCAAAGGGGTCAAAGCTTCCACTGCAAATAAACCTGTCCCCTCTGATAGGGATTCTAGGGCTCTAGACAGATGGGGGAAAAAAGTCTACACTTCTGCTACCCTGGCTGTGAGGGCTTTAAATTGTCAGTTTCATATACGTAAATATCAGCAATATTTAATGTCTCTGCTTAAACAGAAATTGTTGACAAATACTGAATGCTCAGAGAACAAAGAATTGCAGGATTTATTGCATGCAGCTGAACAAGTGGGAAAGCATACTTTGCAATGTGGTTATGATTCACTGGAGGCCTCTTGCAGGGCCGCTGTTACAGGTTCTGTTATTAGAAGGCATGCTTGGTTAAAGGAACAGAGTCTGCCTGATCATGTTAAAGCAAAATTATTAGATGTACCATTACAACATGATACTTTGTTTGGTACTAAAGCAGAAGAGATGTTGAAAAAAATGGAGGATAAAGCTAAATCCATGCAGACAGTCAGGGATTTCTTACAGGTACAGCCACCCAGGTTTAGCAGAAACTGGCCTTCTAAAAATTGGTCCTTTCCAGTGTCAGACAGACCTCAAAGGGGCAGATACAGGCATCCCAGAGACAGATCTCAACCCCAAGGCTCATACAGGCCTAAACAATGGGGTACTCCTACTTCCAAAAGCGGAGAAGACAAATCACAACCTTACAGGAAACAGTCCCAATGACTTTCCTCTTCCAGATCCAAGCACTTTTCTTTTGGCAGCCCCCTTAGGGGGAAAACTAGCACTTTTTCATCAAATTGGAAAATGGTTACCCAAGACAAATGGGTCCTGAACATAGTGTCCCAAGGCTACAGGTTCCATTTTCACACTCTACCAAGGTCAAAGGGTATGCCAAACCTGCCACACAACGGGCAGAGGCACAAAAACAAATTACAGCCCTCATGGACATGAGAGCCATTCAGCAAGTACCACAACAAGAGCAGGGGCAAGGATTTTACTCCAGACTATTCCTAGTACCCAGAAAGGGCAAAACCTGGAGACCAATACTGGACCTGTCTATACTAAATAAGTTTTTGGAAGTTCCAAAATTCAAGATGTTGACTCTGCAGCAGCTACTGCCCGTGCTGGGCAAAAAGGCTTGGCTCGTAACTTTGGACCTAAAAGAGGCATACCTGCATGTCCCAATCAGGCAATCTTGCAGAAGATACCTCAGATTCATAGCTGGCTCAGTGCATTACCAATTCTCTGCACTGCCCTTTGGCTTATCTACTGCGCCCAGGGTCTTCACAAAATGCCTGGCACCAGTAATTGCGTTTTGCAGACAAAAAGGAATACAAATATATCCCTACATGGACGACTGCCTAATTCAAGCAGAGAACAAAGACAGTCTTCTAAAGCATCTGGCGTTTGTGAAAAGATTACTAATTGGCCTAGGGTACACAGTAAACGAAAATAATTCAAAACTAGTGCCCTCTCAAGAGATAATATTCCTGGGTGCAAGCTTAAATACAACTGCCCAGATGGCTTATCTCACACCAGACAAGCAAAAGCAACTGCTTACTTATTTAAAAAAATTGGAAACAAAAACCCACTTATCTGCAAGGAAATTCCTGCAGGCCTTGGGTTTCATGGCATCCTGCATTCTACTAATTCCATATGCCAGACTGCATATGAGGAAACTACAATGGTATCTAAAAAATGTTTGGACTCAGCATTGCCACAGCCTGGAGACAATAATTGCACTCATTCCCTGCCTACAACAGGACTGACAACGGATGCATCGGATTATGCCTGGGGGGCCCATATGGCAGGAAAATGTATTCAGGGCACATGGCCTGCAAACCAGATGCATCTTCACATCAATCAAAAAGAGATGCTAGCTGTTCAAAATGCCCTGATAGCTTTCAAGGACCTGCTTCATCCAGGACAGTTACTGATAAAGACAGACAACACTACGGTCATGTGATACATAAACAAGCAGGGAGGTACACATTCCTACCACCTCTGCAGAACAGCAATGACCTTATGGGACACAGCATTGGCTCTTCAAGTTCACCTGCAAGCCCAATTCCTGCCATGAAAAACAAATACTCTGGAAGACGAACTAAGCAGAAACCTCATGGATCCCCACAAATGGAAACTGGATCCACAAGTCTTCAGTATGATAATAAGGAAATGGGGATGCCCAGACATAGATCTATTTGTCTCTCCTCACAACTGCCAATTGCAGAGATTTTGCACAAGGATTTATCACAAGCAAGCATGGAAAGTGGACGCCCTATCATTCAGCTGGAAAAATCTAACAGTATATGCTTTTCCCCCTCTGCCTCTCCTTCCCAGAGTACTCCTAAAGGTCAGACAAGAGAAGCCAAAAATGATTCTGATTGCACCAGACTGGCCACGCCAGCACTGGTACCCAATTCTAAAGAGCTTGTCTCAAGGTCCAGCATGGATTTTACCTCAGACTTCTCACTTGCTGACCCAACAAAACAATCAGATCCTGCACAGCCAACTCAGGACCTTAAATCTGGCAGCATGGCGGATAATGTAGCCATTCTGAACATTCCTCTTTCAAAAGCTATGGATGTCATCTTGGAGGCCAGGAGGCCCAGTAACAGAAAATCTTATGCAGAAAAATGGAAGAGATTTTGTGCTTGGAACCAGGAACAAGGCATTGACATGTGTGTACCAAACATCCCTCAGATTTTACAATACCTAACTGAGATGCTGGACAAAGGCCTTTCTTTCTCATCAATTAAGATTCACTCCTCTGCCATTTCAGCCCATTACAATATGGAACCACCTATTTTTTCACATCCTTTAATAAGGCAGTACCTCAGAGGGGCCAAAAACATTAGGCCTCCAAGGAGAGCACCAATTCTGGCCTGGGACCTCAATTATGTTTTGGAAAAACTCACACTGCCTCCTTTCGAGCCAGCATCAACAGCAGATATAAAATTCTTATCCTGGAAAACAGCTCTGCTCCTAGCTATAACCTCTGCAAGGCGAGTCTCTGAGTTACAGGCACTCATGGCTGTGGAACCTTTCATCATCTTTCATCCAGACAGGGTTTCTCTGAGGACAAACCCTACATTTATGCCTAAAGTGGTGTCCAGTGTGGCCCTCAACCAAGCCATTCACCTGCCTACCTTTTATCCAGACCCAAAGAACAAGGGTGAGAAAATTCTCCATTCTTTGGACATGCACAGGCAGCTACGCTTCTACTTGGACAGAACTAAAGCTTTCAGAAAGATTGAGCAACTTTTAGTATCTTATGCTGCAGGATCACAAGGAAAGGCTATCAAAATGGATAGGCCATTGCAGCCGTTTCTGCTATTTTCAACATGGCAAATCAGTGCCTAAGGGCATTAGGCCTCATTCCACCAGAGCAGCAGCCGCTTTAGCAGCCTTCCTCAGAGGAGTACCAACCAAAGATATCTTAGAGGCTGCAACTTGGAGCTCAGTGTATACCTTCACAAAGCACTACCACTTACCTCTTTACTCTAAGTCCAGAGCAGGCTTTGCCACTGCAGTTCTGCAGGGCCTCATAGCCTCTCCTAATCCTATTTAGCCCAGCCACCCAACCTCAGCTTTGGGATTCTACCCAAGAGTAATGACTGCAACAGTGAAACATGATGAACATAGTACAGTTGTGTACCTACCATAAATGTAGATGTTCGAGTGTATTCACTGTTGCAGTCCAGGTTACCCACCCACTATCCCCCTTATCTTTGCTGGGACTTTTCTGCACTTCTCTATCCTATACAACCTTTTTGGTGTATTTGCTTGTAGATGAAGGAAATGTTATTTTTGTGCATGCATTTTTTATTGGCATATTTTTCAGCCTACCATTTGGGGGCACCTGACATCTGGGGCAAGATAAACTGAAGAAAATGGCGCCGGCTGCATCTTTTATACCCCTGGCATGCTGACGTCAGGGAAGAGGCGACAGCAGCCGACGCTGGTCCCAGACTTTGGAATTCTGGCCGACTGAGGGTAGCCTGCCGGCAGATAACCTAAGAATTAAGACTGCAACAGTGAATACACTCGAACATCTACATTTATGGTAGGTACACAACTGTACTATCTTCCACAAGGATAGAGTGACGCTACAAATGAATGCCTCTTTCCATTCCAAGGTGGTGTCCGAATCCAATATCAATCAGTCCATTAATTTGCCAGTATTCTTTCCAAATTTTGCAAACAAGGGTGAATGTTCACAGGCAATTGCATTTTTATCTGCACAGGGCAAAAGAGATCAGAAAAACAGACCAATTGTTTATTTCCTATGCGGAATTGAAATTGGGTAAATCAGTCACAAAAGTCACTTTGGCCAGCTGGCTGACTGTATTTTATTTATATATACCAAACTGGGTATTACCTTGCCAAAACTGGTAAAGGCTTATTCAACAAGATCCGTGGTGACTTCTTCAGTCTTTTTATCAAGGGCTTCTGTGGACAATATATGTGCAGCAGCAACTTGGGATACTCATCGTACATTTGTTACTCACTACAAGTTGGATCTGGTCTCCAGGAGTAGAGCTTCTTTTGGTTCTGCCATGCTTAGGAATATCCTGCATTAGGGTCTACCCAGGAATATAGGTAGCTGGGGACTCTGACCCAACAGTTAAGGGTTGAGGATAGAATGAAAATTGACAATACCAGATAAAGAAGTTACGTACTCACCATATCATTCCATCTGTGTTGTCCATTTTCATTGTTACTCAACTTACTGCCGTCCAACCCCCATTCTTTGTATTCCCAAACTTCTGGAAGAGCGAGTCTGTATAACGACACCACTGTCCTTTTTAGTGAGCTCCAGATGTTGATTTCCTCAATAAAACACCTGCTAAGTTAAGGCTCCTGTAGTAGTAAATGTTAAACTTTTTCTTTCTAGTCTATTCAGCAAAAAAGATCTGAGGTAACTTAGGGCTGGTGGATTATAGGTAAGGGACAAGCTCTAGAGCTTCTTGGTTACCACGAGCTTTAATAGCAGCTGAATCCACTCCAAACCCAGCAGTTGAGCAAGAATGCAAATGGACAACACAGATGAAATGTTATGGTGAGTACATAACTTCTTTTTTCAGCCCTCCTTTTCCATTTTTTTAAGGGATTCTCTAAGCTTTCGTCTGATTTTTGGTAAGAAACAAAATAAGCAGACTCAGTAAAATGCTGAAATGGCAAGGGAGTTCCAAAAATACAGGAATCCCCCAAAACCAAGGACAGTCCAGTAAGTTAGAATGGCCACTTAAGAGGACTTTTTTCCCACTCCCACCTTAGCAGTAGCTTTTCCCTTCCAGAAAGTCTGAATTTCTAGTTCACTCTTTGGCAGCAGATTCATCAAGGTTGGAGATGGCAGTGGGAGGAAATTACTCATTCTCAAGGGGTGATTCCTCATCCACCAGATCAGACGACTGTGTTTCCCCCATCCATCAACATATGTTGTCTCAGGGAGTGATACAGCCAGTTTCTTCTTCTCAGTGTAGGAAAGGTTTTTATTCAATGATATTTTTGGTGCCAAAGAAAGGCGATGGTTGGAGACCAATTCTGGATCTTTCTTTCCTAAAGCTATTTGTGATAGTGCCCAAATTCGAAATGCTGTCACAGCACATCTTTTACTCCTTCTTCATTATTTGTTTCCTTTTTTGAAAGCTGCATATCATCACGGGTCTATATTATACAAGCGAATGCACTGAATTGCGAATGCTATATAATCGACCAACACTCGCCAAAGCCCCAAAATGTCGAACACCCGGATCAGCGATTTTTTTTTTTCCAGGGAAAAAAAAATTGCTGAACTGTATTAAAAAAAATACACAATAAAGTGGGGGGGAGCCCCCCCCCCGATGTGGGGGACTGTGCCCCCCCTAATTAAATATACCAACTCTGAGATTGCACCACGGTGGAGGAAATGACAAAGACCTGAAAATGGCCCCGCTGTTCCGAGCTTTCAGTATTTTGCCATTTTGCGTAATGATGTTCGACTAAACAGTGTTTGCAATTCATTGCGTTCACTAAAATAATAGGGACCCTATCATCACATCCCTATTCATCCAGACTTCAAATGATTCTTAATGTTTTGTGTATGTGGATCCCATTATAAGGTCTCTGCCTTACCCTTTGGACTATCCACTGCACCAAGAGTGTTCACAAATATCTACTTTCAGTTACAGCTCATGGAAGGCAACATGGTATCCACATTTTTCCATATTTAGACAACTTGCATATCCTTGCAGAGTCTTTTTTAGGAATCTCTCGGTTGAGAGATCTTTAAATAGCTACTAAACCAGCACAGCTCCTGATGTCAAACAGCAGGACTAAACGCCTCCCAAACACACGTAAGCTTGTTCTGGAAGTCAAAGGCAAAAACAACAAGCTGCTACTAAGCCAACACAGTTCCTAATTCCAAGCAGCAGAACTAAACACCTCCAATAAGCACAGTTAGAGAGGTGAAACTCATCAAAGATAAACTCAGCCAGATAGCCAAACTCACTGAAGCAGGTCTTTTTAAATTCCAAAGGGATAAGCAAACAAGACGCCAATAAACAAACGACTTAGTATAGTTAGCGTTGGTTTCTTTCTAGGTAGATTCTTAGTTTGTTTCTGTTAGCATGTGTAAGAAAAAGGGCAGAGAACACAAGGACCATTGCCCTTCGGGGTTTAAAAAATGTGATAGATGTTCACAAAAGATGTCTTTGACAGGCAGTCATACTAGCTGTGTGTACTGCATAGACAGAGCTCACTTGCAAGAGCCCTGTACTTTTTGCCATGCCTTCAGTACCAGGGTCATGAATGAGAGAAAATGTAAACTGATTGATAGAGGTCTTATGACCAGTTAGTTCCAGCAACAGCTGGAACTTGGTCAGACAGCTCCTAAGACTTCTGAACGTAAATCTTCGGCTTCAGTTTCGGAACCGTCGAAAAAGTCCAAAGCGTCGGAGCCAAGGAGTTCTGGCTCAGATTCAGCTTCTTCTCTATCGGTACCGTCAGTCTCTTCAGTGCCGAGGCAACCTTCGGTACCTAGACAATTACCTTACATTGACCCTGTTTCACCTATTTTGAGATCTCCTATTTTGGAGAGGAGGAGATCTCCTGTCTCCACTCGATCCTCCAGGACACTCTCTGATGAGGACATCAAGCGGGTGGTGAAGAGATTGCTTTCTGACCTAGCTCTGGCAAACAAAATTGGCCCCTCCAGACCCAGAGGCTTTGGAGCTGGCCCTTTTGCAAACCACTGCTCCTCCTCCGACTGCTTTGCTCTCGGAGCCAATCACTTTAGGTTCTTCGGTGTTGGATCTGTCAGTTCTGGGGATCCTCCCTGCTTCCTCGGAACCGATTACTCTAGCGGCTCAGTCTGGAGCCGAGGGATCTGGGAGCCGACACTCTCGAGTCGACTCCAAGGGGGTTAGTCACCCTGGGTTTTCTTCAGAACTGACCCTCCCTCTTGGTGCCTTGGCTCGACTCAGCTCAGTTCCCACATCTGCTTCAGAGCCATTCCCCCTTGCTCGGAGCCGACCATCCGTCTCCTCTGAGCGGAAGTCTGCTTTGGAGTGGGGGGAGGAGGCTTTCGAAACAATAGAGAAGGCATTGTCCTCTGCAAAAGCCATACCTTTGGAACCTCCCACCAGCAGCAGGCAGCAACATCTTCTCCCCTGCCCACCCCCACAGCGTAGGGAACCAGAGATCCAAACAGCCCCCATTGGAGGTGCCCCCTCTTCTGAGACCTCCCCAGATTATCCCACTGGAGAGCTCCCTCGGAAAAGACTTTGTAAGTGGAAGCATGTTGACTTACCTGAGTCTGTCACTTCTGACACTGATTTGGAGGAATCAGAAGGGTCCCCTAGATCCCCCTCTGAGGATGTCTCTCTTTCTGACGTCCTAGAAATGCTTAGACAGAGGGGTGACTGGAAGACCTCTAACCCTACTTAGGATGAATCAGTGTATCTTGAGGCCTTTGGTTCCCGACCTTCCAGCTCTTAGGGGTCATATCGCAGAAAGCCTGGACCTCCCCAGACACAGTGGAGCCCATCCCAAGGAGGTCAAACAAATTCATGATTGCACCAGAAGATAAGTCCTTTCTTACCAAAGGAGTTCCCATTGATGCTATGGTGGTAGCAGCGGCCACCAAGAAGGAGTTGTCCGAAACATCTTCCAATATGCATCCTCCTAACAAGGAATCCAGGACGATGAATAGGTATGGGAAGCATACCTTCTCTTCAGCGGCATTTACTTTAAGATCGCTGAATTACCTTACCCATTTCACTCAACTTCAGAGGGATCTCCTGAAGGAGTTGGGAGATACCCTTCAGGGTTCAGTAGCTCAGGGATCCATGGATAAGGTTTCTGTGCAGCTCTCCACCCTTACGTCGATAGCTAACTCCTCCATGAGGCTGATATCATATGCAGCAGATGGAGCGAGTAGGGCAGCCGCAGTAGGAATCTCTCTCAGGAGACATTCTTGGATGCGTCTTTGCAACTTCACGGAATCCTTTAAGCCTTCCTTCACCAATATCCCCTTTGGTTCATCTCTTTTTGGACCTCAGGTGAAAGAGACCTTGACCAGGTGCGAGCAGGAAGGGAAAACCTAATCTGCTGTCGGAGTCCGTTTCTCCTCCCATTTTAGACCCTATCCCAAGGGTAATACAGGAGGGAAAATGTGGTTCCGTACATCCCAAAAAGGTTTCCTTCAGGCACAAGGTCAACCCTCCCCTAGGGGCAGAGGGGGAGGACATAATGGAAGACGCCATCCTCGCAGCAGCGGAGGTTCACAACACCAGGGAGATGGAGAAACCTTCTCGGATCATCCCTACTATTGCCCCTGAGGGGTTGCCCGATTGTCCATCTCTGGAGGCAGTCGGGGGTCATCTATCGCCGTACCCAAGCTCCTGGCTAAACATTTCACGAGATCGTTGGGTACAGACCATAATATCCAGAGGTTATCTAATCCCCTTTGTTTCCGATCCCCCAGTAAACTGGTCTCTTTAAGACATGCCACCCATTCAACTAGACCGTGCAACATCAGAGGTCATCTCGTTGCTACAAAAGAAGAGTCATCCAAGAAGTCCCCACAGAGCAAATAGGATCCGGAACTTACTCGCGATTCTTTTGAGTTCTGAAAAAGACAGGAGACTGGAGATCAATTCTAGATCTCGGCAGACTCAACAAGTCCGTAAAGAAATCGAAGTTCCAATTGATCACTCTGCAGTCGATATTCCCCTTTATCGGGAAAGACAATTGGATGTGCTCAGTAGATCTTCAGGATGCCTACTACCACATCAAAATGGACAGGCACTCCAGAAGACACTTGCGCTTCTGGCTGGGAGCCAGTCATTTTCAGTTTCGAACACTGCCCTTTGGCCTCACTACAGCCCCTAGAGTGTTCACCAAATGCATGGCAGTGATAATGACTCACCTGAGACGTCAAAGATTCCAGGTGTTTCTGTACCTAGATGACTGGCTCCTCACTGCTACCACCAAGTATCAACTCATCAGAAGCAGGGATGACTCTATCCTTCTGCACCAGTTTAGGCATCACAGTCAACCTAAAAAAACAGCTTCATCTCCATCGCAGCACATTGTATTCTTAGGCTCAGAAATAGACTCAACCACCATGTCAGCAAGACTAACACCAGAAAGAGTAGAATCATTACGCAGCCAAGTCGGATCCTTGCTAAACAGTCACAAATTTCAGGCCAGGGTAGTTCTTCAAGTCCTAGGGACCATGGCTTCCTCCATCCTTAGTTCCTCTAGCCCATCTGCACATGAGAGTACTTCAATGGCTAATTTTTGCCCAGTGGTCAATGCAGGATCTTCCCCTCTATCATCAGATTCTTATCACAAACACCTGCAAGAAGGATCTGACATGGTGATTGCATACGGAACAACATTTCTTAGGTCGTCCTCTTTTTCCTCCTCAGGAAAAGGCAGTTTTGACCACAGATGTATCCCAGAGAGGGTGGGAGGGGGGGCATTATTTGGGAATGACGGTCCAAGGTACTTGGCAGAACCACTTGCATATCAATATTCTGGAGATGAGAGCGGTGCTGTATGCGTTGCAAGCACTTCACAGCTCTCTCCCAACCAGGACAATTGTGATTCAGTCAGACAACATTTTTGTTGTGTGGTACATAAACAAGCAGGGGGGGAACCAAATCATACCCACTTTGTCGAGAGGCCTTAAGAGTTTGGAAATGGGCGATGGACACTCATCGCTTTCTGGTAGCAACACACATTCTGGGGAAGTCCAATGTGATAGCAGACAAACTCAGTCGATCAATTCTCATGCCTCACCAGTGGTCCCTGAATTCAGAAGTTGCGAAAGACATCTTTCACAGATAGGGGCCAGCCTTGCTGCGACCTATTTGCCACTCACCTGAACACCAAATGCAGCAGCTACTTTGCCCTAATTCCCCATCTGGGGATGTCACCCAGGGATGGTCTAGTCCACAATTGGCCCCCGGGGCTCTCTTATGCCTTCCCACCTTTTCCTCTCATTCCAAAGGTAATACAGAAAGCAAAATAGTTGAGGAGTACACTGATCCTCATTGCTCCTTACTGGCCTTGTCAAGTCTGGTTTCCCTTCCTGTGGCCCTACCTCTTGGAGGAACCTTGGATTCTGGAACCATCTCCAGACTTCCTGATTCATCAATCGGGGCAGTTCTATCCTTCCATCCACACCCTAAAATTGACAGCATGGCTGTTCCATTTCCACGCATAGCCAGGTGCATTTCCATTTCACCTTCAGTCAAACACATTCTGATGTTCTTCGTGCTTCACTGTTGCAGTCATTACATTTGGATAATCTGCTGGCAGGTTTCCTTCAGTCGGCCTGAATTCCAAAGTCTTGGATCCTGCGTCGGTTGCTGTCTCCTCTTCCATGACGTCAGGTCATCAGGGGTATAAAACATGCAGCCAACGCCATTTTCTTTAGTCTTTCTTGCCATGCGGTGCCCGAAGCAGAAGCATTTCGCAAGTGCCGGTCGGCCGACTACTGAAATATTCGAGTTTGAGTTTCAGAACCGAAGTCTTCACTAAAGCTAAGTACCCCGTTGGGGAAACTTTTTTCTTGCTTTTTACCGATGTCAGAAAAAGTTAATTGTATTACTTGTGGGAAGCAAATACCTCATAAGGATTTCCATTTATACTGTATTCCTTGCCTAGGCCCTGATCACAACGTGCTTGGCTGTCGGTTTTGTGCTAGATTTAACCAATGCACTATTAAGCATCTGTATATTTTTGCATCAGAGTATTTTGGAAACAGATTTAACTGTCCAGAAATGTCGTCAGATAGCAATCCGACTACCGGAGTACATAAAAAACGCAAAGAAAAGGACAGAGAAAGGCAGTCGAGATCCAAAACTGATGACGAAGCTTCTCCTAAGCCAATCGCCTGTTCGCCGGTACTCAGTGAGGTGTTTTTGCAGCCCCTGCTACCCGCTACCTTCAAGTCGCAGGCCTCTACCGACACCCATGTGGAGTCCGGCATGCCACAAGATACTCAAGGTATTGGACCGATGGATGCATCTCCCTCAGATGGGTCCAGAGCCGCTGAGCAGGCACCAGCTTCTGAGGGTGTATTCAGACCTCAACATTTATATGTCAAACCGACGACAGCTGCAAGACCAAAGCAAAAAGCAACTTCTAAAACTAAAAAAATGACGTATGAGCCACGTGCACAGGCCTCTATGCCTAAAATCCAAAACACCAACGGCCAGCAAATGCAATACAAAGATACTGATGTCTGGAATAAAAATCAAATATTGTATTTATTAAGTATTATAAACATCTCCAAACCGGTTTCAGCTAACCAGCCTTCATCAGTGGGTAAATTTAACCTCCAATAAGAATGCTCATTATTTATACTCATCCCTAGCCAATAGGGAACATGGTAAAGCCCGGCATAATCGTTAAAGTACAATGTAATGTTAATAAACATACAAGTTTTGCTTAACTATATTATTTAAATGTATAGACATCAATAAACAAAATTAACACAAGAGCATAAGATAGTATATAAATAACACAAATATGCAATTTTTTATAAATAACAAAATGAATCATAACTGCCTAGTGTAACTCCACCTGGGTGACATATCCCAAAAGCTTCATACAATATATAGAATATATTGGATATTATATAAGAAAACACATATATATTAGAAATAAAATATAAAGAATTTGTTAATGTGTGTGTGTGTGTATGTATATATATATATATATATATATATATATATATATATATATATATGTATGTATGTATGTATATGTAAGACATAATATGCATAAACATGAAATCTGAGAAGACATATGTCCTATCCAAAAATCTAGTTTTACATATAATGTAAAGTTCCTGCATAGCCAATGTAGTAACCTGGTATGTGCAATAATTAATCAGAAAGCATGTTCCACAAATTATAGATATACACTTGTGTTCAAGTTGATTATGAGCATATTTAGGCTTCAGAAGAAGATGAACCCACAACAGCTAATTGTTGGTGGATTCACCAAATAAACATGTCATCTCCAGGCTTTTTACAAATGATCATTGAGACCTGGGGGAAATAATGCCCCAAGGTTAATGATCCAATATTTCTCCTTATGATTTAAAGTAGTGTGCCAACCCTGTTGGTTACTTCTGTCCCCTGTGATTCTATCTATGATCATAAACATGAACTTGGCATTAGTATGTTTCATGGTATGTCTATATAAAGCATTAGTTTCTTTTTTATTATGGATGTCACTTTTGTGTTCAGTCATTCTAATTCTAAGTGAGTGAGAGGTCTGGCCCACATAAAAAGCTGAGCATTGGCAGGTGGCTAAGTAAACAATCCAACTACTACTGCAGTTACCAAACACCCTTAGATAATACACCCTGTTGGTGTTGGCACTGGTAAATTCTTTAAGTTTACTTACATTAGAGCATGAACCACAATGTCCACACGGGAAGGTGCCCAAAAGTTTGTCTCCAGTCATCGTCATTTGCTGATATATTGCACCCCCACTCTCCTTATGTTTGTAATGGGAAAATAGACCACCCAATGTTTTTCCCCGCCTAAACGAAAACATGCATTTAGGACCTAAAAGTTTCCTGAGTTCCTCATTGGCCAAAAGTATGTTCCAATGGGTGTCCATAATGTTTCTTATAACATTGTGATTCCGTCCATATGTAGTCACAAACCTAAGAGTGGGTTCTTCCAATGTAGTTGCTCGTTTCTTGTATTGTAATAATGTGTTTCTATCTTGAGTGTTGAACCATTCACTTGCTGTAAGTACATCTGATTCTCTATATCCCCTATCCATAAATCTGTTGTAAAGATCTAATCTGGCGTGTTCATGATCTTGGTCTGATGAGCAAATACGCTTAATACGCATAAATTGGGATTTCGGTATATTCCGGATGGTGTGGCGTGGATGCATACTCGAGGCATGGGAGCAGAGTGTTGTACTGTGGATATTTACAATATCATCTAGTATTCAAAGTATGATCTTCATTCCTATATACTGTAACATCCAAAAAATCAATAGTGTCATGATTTGATGTTACAGTAAACTCAATGCCCCATATGTTTCCATTCAGATATTCCACAAATTCCTGTAGGTATGCCTGGTCTGCCCGCCACACCATCCAACAATCATCCAAATATCTAAGCCAGATGTCAATCTCCACCATATACAGGTAATGGAGGGGATCATAGATCATGCATTCTTCAAAAAAGGCCATGAATAGATCTGCATATATGGGAGCAAAAGATGCTCCCATAGCAGTACCCTGTAGATGTTCATCGTGCATACAGCTGCAGTCATTACAGATGGGTTATCCTGCCGTCAGGCGGGTCCTCGGTCGGCCGAATTCCAAAGTCTAGGTCCGGCGTCTGTTGTCGTCGCTTCTTCCCTGACGTCAGTGCGGCAGGGGTATAAAAGAGGCAGCCGACGCCATTTTCTTCAGTCTTTCTTGCTGCGCAGTGCCCGAAGCAGAAGCAGTTCGCAAGTGCCGGTCGGCCAGCTCCTGAGATTTACGAAAGTATTTCAGCCGAAGTCTTCTTTAAAGCTAAGTACCCCGTTGGGGGAAACTTTTCTTGCCTCAGACCGATGTCAGACAAAGTTAATAATTGCATTCCTTGTGGGAAGCAAATACCGCATAAGGATTTTCACTCTTTCTGTATACCTTGCTTAGGGCCAGACCACGACGTCTCGGCCTGCCGTTTTTGTACTAGGTTCAACAAGCGCACTATTAAGCACCGGGCGGAGTTCGCCCTTCATTATTTTGGCAAAAAATTTAATTATATCATGTCGTCGGATACACCGACGCCAGTTTTAAGCAAAAGACGCAAAGACAAGGACCGACATCTGAGGTCTGCACCGAGTACTGAGACCACATTTAGGCCGACTACCGGTTCTCCGGTTCTCAGCGAGGCACCTACGCAGCCCCTGACTACCGATGAAACTATTTTACCGGTGACTTCAGTACCCGAGGTCGCAAGCTCCTCGGTCACCATTACCGCTGCAGATACCGACGCCACTCTTGGCGGGGAAACTGAAAATTTAGTGAGGCCTGCCATTTCTGAAGGTGTCTTCAGGCCTTCCACCTTCTCTATTAAATCCTTCACTAAATCTAAAGCTGCCATGAAAACTAAAAACAGGGAACTCAGACCTCCTCTCAAGGCCCCATGCCTAAAAAACAGATGCTTAAAATGGCTGAGGATTTGATAACTCTCATCAGGGGTTATCAACCCCCCTCTGACAAAAGACCCAGATTGGAGGAAGACTACCCTTCCTCAGACCAGGCTTCTATTACCTCAGACCATTCTGAGGACCAGGATTATGCCTATTCCCCTTTTGAAGACTCTGATGCTGAGGAGTCTATTCCCTCGGCCCCCCCCCCCCCCGAGGACTACTCCTTTGGGGAAACCCTGCATACATTGAGGGAGCACTTTCACTGGGAAGGCCAAGATTACTCCGATTCCAAGAAAAGGCTCAGGGAATTTCTACTGCTCCCCCAGCATAGGCCCCTGGCTATCCCTCCTGTTTTAGTTATTTTGGATGATGTGTACGCAGAAGCCACTCTTAATCAAGATTCTTTACCTCCAGCCCCTGTTAAAACAGACAGGTATTACCGGGTCCCTGATTCTCACCAGTTTCTTTATAAAAGCCATACTGCTGACCCAGAAACAATTTCACAGGGTCCCAAGGGAATAAAGGCCTCTACTGCTAAAAACCCTTTACCTTCAGAGAGAGATTCCAGAGCATTAGAAAGGTGGGGGAAAAAGGTGTATACATCTGCCACTTTAACCATGAGGGCATTAAACTGTCAATTTCATATGTTAAAGTACCAACAGTTTTTGTTATCTCAGCTGAAAAGCAAAATGACACAAACAGAACAACCAGATTTGAAAGAGTTGCAGGATTTGTTGCATGGAGCAGAGCAAGTGGATAAACATACCTTGCAGTGTGGTTTTGATGCTTTAGAGGCCTCATGCAGAGCTGCTGTCACGGGGTCTGTCATACGTAGACATGCTTGGCTCAAAGAGAAAACCTTACCAGATCATGTCAAAGCAAAGTTATTAGATGCACCACTTCAAAAAGATGTATTGTTTGGTGTTAAAGCTGAGGAGGTACTAAAGAAAATGGAGGAAAAAGCGAAATCTATGCAAACAGTGAAAGATTTCTTGCAGGTGCAACCTCCACGCTTCAGCAGAAACTGGCCTTCAAAAAATTGGTCCTTTCCAGCCACGGACAGACCTCAAAAGGGCAGATACAGACGCTCAAGGGGTAGAGGACAACCTCAAGGATCTTAAAGAGGTAGACAGTGGCAAGCACCAACCCCAAGAGGTGGAGAAGATAGATCACAGTCATTTAGAAAACAGACTCAATGACTTCCCCCTATGCCTGCCAAGCAAAGCTATAATGGCAGCACCTTTGGGTGGAAAACTGGCATTATTTTCAAAAAAACTGGCACATTGTTACAAAAGACAAATGGATTCTGGACATTATAGACAGAGGCTACAGGTTCCACTTTCACACCCTTCCAAAAATGAGAGGCTTGCCAAACCTGCCACAAAATCAAAGGGCGGAGGCACAAAGACAAATTTCCGCTCTCATGAATATGAAAGTGATTCAAGAGGTACCTGCAAAAGAACAAGGTCAAGGTTTTTATTCCAGGCTATTCCTGGTACCAAGGAAGGACAAAGATTGGAGACCCATCTTAGACCTATCCATCCTAAACACATATCTACAGGTGCCAAAATTCAAGATGCTCACATTACAGCAGCTTCTTCCCATGCTGGGCAAGGAGTCTTGGCTGGTAACATTGGACCTCAAAGAGGCATACCTGCATGTCCCTATCAGACAAGATTGCAGAAGATACCTCAGATTTCTTGCAGGTTCAACCCATTACCAATTCTCTGCATTGCCCTTTGGCTTATCTACTGCACCCAGAGTGTTTACGAAATGCCTGGCATCAGTAATTGCCTTCTGCAGACAACAAGGAATACAAATCTACCCATATCTGGACGACTGCCTGATCCAAGCGGACAGCAAGGACATTCTATTGCAGCATCTGGCGTTTGTAATAAAACTGTTAAACTACCTGGGATACACAGTGAACAAAAAGAAATCAAAACTAATACCTTCTCAACAGATAATTTTCCTGGGTGCCAGCTTAAATACAACCACCCAGATGGCCTACCTCACGCCAGACAAACAAGGGCAACTGTCTCAATACTTCAACAAAATGGCAACTTTCACCAGACTAACTGCAAGGAAAGTCCTGCAGGCTCTGGGATTCATGGCATCTTGCATCCTACTAATACCATGTGCAAAGCTGCATATGAGGAAACTATAATGGTACCTAAAAAACTTATGGTCTCAACACAGCCACTGCTTGGAAACAATTATACCACTCATTCCATGCCTTCAAAAGGAATTTTTGTGGTGGGCTCAAGCATGCCAAAGAAACACAGGTCTCCCTTTCTGTTTACCTCAAGCAACTCAAATCATCACAACGGACGCCTCAGACTACACCTGGGGAGCACACATGGAAGATCAGTGCATTCAGGGAAAATGGTTCCAAAAAGAGAAGCACCTACACATCAACCAAAAGGAGATGCTAGCCACGCATAATGCTCTTATGACCTTCAAAGACCTACTGCATCCAGGCCAGCTATTGATAAGGACAGACAACACCACAGTCATGTGGTACATAAACGGGGGAACTCATTCATAACCCCTGTGCAGGCAAGCCATGACCCTGTGGAACACAGCACTGGAATTACAAATTCAACTACAGGCACAATTCCTGCCAGGGAAGGAAAACACACTGGCAGACATCTTAAGCAGAAATATGACAGATTCCCCACGAATGGAAGTTGCATCCTCAAGTCTTCTCAAAGATAACTCAGGCATGGGGACAGCCAGACATAGATCTATTTGCTACCCACAGAAATCACCAGTTGGAAAAATTTTGTTCAAGGACCTATCATCCACAGGCCTGGAAAGTGAACGCACTCTCTTTCAATTGGACAACATTGACAGTCTATGCCTTCCCGCCTCTTCCTCCACTGACCAAAGTTCTATTAAAAGCCAGAGCAGAGAGGCCACAAATGATTCTCATTGCTCCAGACTGGCCACGACAGCACTGGTATCCTCTCCTAAAGAGCCTGACACACTCACCACCATGGATCCTACCTCTAGTTCCTCTTCTGTTGTCCCAGCACAATTACAAAACCCTTCACAGCCAGCTCAAAACCCTAAATCTAGCTGCATGGAGAATACCTTAATTTCCCAACAGACTCTCCTCTCCAAGGAGGTGCAGGATGTCATCTTGGAGGCCAGAATACCCTCTACTAGAAAAGCTTACTCTGCCAAATGGAAACGATTTTGTTCCTGGAATCAAGAAAAGGGCCAGAATCCTTGGGTAATAAATATACCTCAAATTTTACAGTACCTAGCTGAGATGTTAAACAGTGGCCTTTCCTTCTCCTCCATCAAGATCCACGCTTCAGCCATTTCTGCACAATCCAATACAGATCCTCCTGTATTCTCACATCCTCTATTAAGGCAGTTCCTCAGAGGGGCATAAAATATAAATCCCCCACGGAAACCACCAGTCCCAGCTTGGGACCTCAACTTCATATTGGAAAAGCTGACTCTGCCTCCCTTTGAGCCGGCTTCTTCAACAGAGCTACAATACTTGTCGTGGAAAACAGCCTTCCTTCTGGCTATTACCTCAGCACGCAGGGTTTCAGAACTACAGGCCCTCATGGCTGTGCAACCATTCATCATTTTCCATCAGGACAGAGTTTCCTTACTAACCAACCCTACCTTCATGCCAAAGGTAGTATCCAGTGTAGCTTTGAATCAGACTATTCATTTACCTACCTTTTATCCAAATCCACAGAACAAAGGGCAGAGACTACTACATTCCTTGGACATTCACAGACAACTTCGTTATTACTTGGACAGAACAAAGTCATTCAGGAAATCTGAGCAGCTCTTTGTATCCTATGCTACAGGTGCTCAAGGAAAGGCTATTTCCAAACGGACAATTTCAAAATGGATAGCCCACTGCATACGCTTTTGTTATTCATTTCATGGAAAATCTGTGCCTGTATACATCAGATCCCACTCCACCAGGGCTACAGCTACCTCTGCAGCTTTCCTCAGGGGGGTCCCTACCAAGGACATTTTGGAAGCAGCTACTTGGAGTTCAGTGCACACTTTCTCCAAGCACTACCACCTTCCACTATTCTCAAAATCTAGAGCGGGCTTTGCCACAGCAGTCCTGCAGGGCATCCTCGCCCCTCCTAGTTCCACTTACTGCCTACCACCCTTACTTAGCTTTGGGATTCTACCCATCTGTAATGACTGCAGCTGTATGCATGATGAACATAGTACAGTTTTGTACCTACCATAAATGTAGATGTTCGAGTGCTCCTACAGCTGCAGTCCAGGTTACCCTCCCTCCATCCCCTCTTAGGACAGGCCTTAGGACAAACACCTTTATCATACAACCTATCTGGGGTATTCTTTTATGGTGTATTTGCTTGCAACTACTTTTTTTTGATTTATCTATATTGCATGTTTGCATAATTTTATGTTTTGCCTTCCTTCTGGGGGCACCTGACATCTGGGGCAAGAAAAACTGAAGAAAATGGTGTTGGCTGCCTCTTTTACACCCCTGCCGCACTGACGTCAGGGAAGAAGCGACGACAACCGACGCCGGACCTAGACTTTGGAATTCGGCCGACCGAGGACCCGCCTGACGGCAGGATAACCCATCTGTAATGACTGCAGCTGTATGAGCACTCGAACATCTACATTTATGGTAGGTACAAAACTGTACTTTGCCAATAGCACTCTCCCTGGAAATAGAAGACATTTTTGTTAAGTACGTGTTCTGCCATACATACTAATAATGTGTTAAATCCAGGTGGATATAAGGCTGAATGTTCCAGCCATTACTGTAGAGCTTGAAGTCCCGCCCAATGAGGTATACTTGTGTACAAGGATTTCACGTCCAATGTACACATTAGCTAGCCTTGCTCCAATTGTGTATGTTGTATAATTTGAAGAAAGTGTGTGTTGTCCCGTAATCTGGCTCTGACAAAAGTAAGTAGAGGTTTCAAGTATTGTGTAAGAAAAGCTGATAGAGGTTCAGTTAGGGAACCAATGCCAGACACAACTGGTCTTCCCGGAGGTTTTGAAAGGAATTTATGTATCTTCGGAAGTAAATAAAGTATTTGTTTTTGAGGGTCCATAACAGTTAGATGTTTCACAGTGTTCTTAGTAATAATACCTTCTTCCTCTGCTTTGTTTAAAAAAGTATCAATTTCTTTCTTAAATACTGGGGGTGGGATCAATAGGCATATACATGTAACACTGAGTATTGGCAAGTTGTCCCCTGCCTTCATTCAAATAATATCCCATATTCATAACCACTACTGCACCTCCTTTATCAGCTGGTAGAATAGCAATATTATGAGTGTTCCTTAATTGTTCCATAGCAACCTTTTCAGAAGGAGATATGTTTTGGCCCATAATACATGATTCCCTATGTGGGAAATGTAGATCTCTGAGTACCGATTGAAGGAATATAGAGACATGTTTATTCATAGGTGGTTGGAATTCAGATTTATGAAATCTGAATTCCTCAGATCTTTGAGAGGTTTTGTCTGTAAAAATAATTTGAGATTAAGGTTACGACAAAAGGATAACACATCATTAACTATATTGTATTCATCAGAGAAAAAAAAACAGGTATAAAACCAAGACCTTTATTAAGTAATTTTTCTTGTTCATTTGTAAGAGTTACATCTGATAAAGTCAACACATTTTGATAGCTGTTATCAGTTATTTCAGAAGTGTCTGTATTAGCCCTTCCACAGAGTTTGTTCTTGTACCCATGCTTGTGTTTGTGGCCTCCCCACCGCCTCTTTCCATGTCTAAAGGGTGTGCTGTATTAGATTTCTTACGGCTAGGTGATTCCCGATAACTACTACTATCATTGTCCGTATAGTAGGATTCCTCCCCTGATGTGCTAATGAAAGACCTGTCATTGGTCTTAAGAATCGCTCTAGGTCTCTTTCTGGGCCTGTTTGCTGTCTGTAAATCTAACAGATCTAGAAGTTTCAAATGGATGACTCCTTTGGTAATCCGAAATGTCCCTATTGAATTTTCAAATTTACGAAAACAACATTTTGGCATATAAGGCATATAGCCTTATGGGTGCGTGATTGCGGACAGCTATATTCTCATTTTCTTGTGATCGTATGTTTTACTTGTATTTTCTTATACCAACCCAGTGGTTACAAGGTACTGTGTTTTTTTTCTGTCTACTCACACAAGTGCCTGCCTTGGTTATATGGCCTAACTGTCAGGAGCAAAGAGTGACATTATAAAAGTTTGTGTTTTCCAAGGATGTGGATCCATGGTCATAGAACTGTGACATTTGGACTATAATATACCTTGCATTTATCTTGATCACTGTCGAGTTTTGTTAATAATTTAAGGGTTTATATTTAAACATATGGTCTGTTACTCAGTGACTAATCTATATGAGGTACCAATATTGTGGGGCGGAAGGAACAAGCTGACATTCATCAAAGAATCCGGGAATTATGTTCAATGTATATTTAATTTCTTTATAATTATATGTGAACCTAATATGAATGTTGTATCTTATACATATATGATGGGTTGACTAAGTATAATATAGGGGGTAATTGAAACCTGAGTTTTATAAGATCAAACAGAAACAATAAGTTTCAGACAGCTTAGTACTGGAAAAGGATCACAGACGAGAAGTTTGGATTATTTTATAGAAGGTATACTCTATATGGCTGCTCTTTGACTTTGTTGATTGCAAAATTTATGCAAAATAATAATAGGTTATTTGATCCTATATATAGGGGACATCGTTAGCTCTGTGTCGAGGCTTTGGCCTACATAATACAAGTAACGATTTGGGAGCTATGTATAATTTTTATAAGTTTCTTCCCTATATATAGAATTGTTCTATTATTGGATTACTATACATAACCATCACAATTTTAAACAGAATCATTTACAGCCATTTAAATGCAGCTTTGGATTCCTGATTTGGAACAACATATAGAACTTTATATTGATTCCAGAATCTATGCAAAACAATAACAGGCTATTTGTATAGGGGATATCCATAGCTCTGTAGTAAGGCTTTGGCCTACATAATACAAGTAACTATTAGGGAGCTATGCATAATTTTTACAAGTTGCCTCTATATATGGAATTTGTACCACCATTGGAGTACTATACATAACCATTACTATTTCAAACACAGCGATCCACAGCTTTCCAAATGCAAGTTCAGAATTGGAACAGTATATAGAACTTGCATGCTATAAGGGTATTTTGGATTTCATGTTTATTACATTATCTTGTGTATGACAATTTATCGATATAGGGGTTATTAATAAACTAGGCCTAGGCCTTTTGCCCACACAATCCAAGTGACCTTATTGGTCATAGAAGTTTACATTTCATTTGAAGAACAAAGATCTAAAGCTATATTAACAAAAGTAGCACAAAATTGATGGTAAATGCTAAATCAATAATATTCATAACCTGTGTTATTACAAATAGCTTTATTTGGTGTATTACTACATAAAGGATTATTTGGATTCTGAAATATCGGTTCAGAATTTACTGGACAATTGAGATACTTTGAATTGTGTATGAACAGGTGGATCTGGGTTTCTTTCGGGTTTTGAAGTTATTGAGTTGCTGTCCTCAGATTGGTGTCGGTATAATATTGGTTTTTGGAAATTAGAATAATATAGATACGCCCCTTTGATATCAGTATTGTCCTTTCAGTTTTCATACAAGAGTATGGAATATTGGTATTACTAAAGGGCCAATTCTAATACTTTGTTTGATCAGGATTACTTTTCAGTTTATCCTTAAAATACTATTGGATTCTAAATTAGTTTTTTGCCCTTCTAACACCAATAGATATGGATTTGGAGAACATTCTTCATGGATTATGTGCCGATAGGGATGACATTGGAATCTTTGGGATAGACAGCATACCAGGCAATAATCAGAGTGGCTCCTTAACAAATCCATCTAATGGATGTGATATTGCCTTCAATAAATTGAATAAGGGCCTGAAGAATTTAAGAGCAAATATTTGGCATCTAAGATTGTTTCGAGCATACATAAACAAGGAAATAACCCCAAGGGGCTTGAGAATTCGTTTACAACCCTTAGTTGGCAGGCCGGATGACAGACTAACTAAGGAATGGAACCTAACATTACAGCAGGCTTCTATGATGTTTGTTAAGATACTTACTTCGTACTATGAAAGGATGGTTGACATCAATCTTACTGAGGTGAAAACCTGTTGTGAAGAATGTAAAAAGTATGAGTCCCTACCTATGTGTGCTACCTCTGTAAATAAACTTTCAAAGGATTTGGCCATTTTTGAAAAACAGGCCAAAGAAAGAAAAATTTGAAAAATTCAATAGGGACATTTCGGATTACCAAAGGGGTCGTCCATTTGAAACTTCTAGATCTGTTAGATTTACAGACACCGGTAGGGGGACAGCAAACAACAGGCCCAGAAAGAGACCTAGATCGATTCTTAAGACCAATGACAGGTCTTTCATTAGCACATCAGGGGAGGAATCCTCCTATATGGACAATGATAGTAGTAGTTATCGGGAATCACCTAGCCGTAAGAAAACTAATACAGCACACCCTTTAGACATGGAAAGAGGCGGCGGGGAGGCCGCAAACACAAGCATGGGTACAAGAACAAACTCTCTGGAAGGGCTAATACAGACACTTCTGAAATAACTGATAACAGCTATCAAAAAATGTGTTGAATTTATCAGATGCAACTCTTACAAACGAACAAGAAAAATTACTTAATAAAGGTCTTGGTTTTATACCTGTTTTTTTCTCTGATGAATACAATATAGTTTATGATGTGTTATCCTTTTGTCATAACCTTAATCTCAAATTATTTTTTACAGACAAAACCTCTCAAAGATCTGAGGAATTCGGATTTCATAAATCTGAATTCCAACCACCTATGAATAAACATGTCTCTACATTCCTTCAATCGGTACTCTGAGATCTACATTTCCCACATAGGGAATCATGTATTATGGGCCAAAACATATCTCCTTCTGAAAAGGTTGCTATGGAACAATTAAGGAACAATCATAATATTGCTATTCTGCCAGCTGATAAAGGAGGTGCAGTAGTGGTTATGAATATGGGATACTATTTGAATGAAGGCAGGGGACAACTTGCCAATACTCGGTGTTACATGTATATGCCTATTGATCCCACCACAGTATTTAAGAAAGAAATCGATACATTTTTAAACAAAGCAGAGAAGGAAGGTATTATTACTAAGAACACTGTGAAACATCTAACTGTTATAGACCCTCAAAAACAAATACTTTATTTACTTCCGAAGATACATAAATCCCTTTCAAAACCTCCGGGAAGACCAATTGTGTCTGGCGTTGATTCCCTAACTGAACCTCTATCAGCTTTTCTTACACAATACTGGAAACCTCTACTTACTTTTGTCAGAGCCAGATTACGGGACACCGCACACTTTCTTCAAATTATACAAGGTACACAATTGGAGCAAGGCTGGCTAATGTGTACATTGGTTCATAGGTTCATAGGCAAGTACTAGGCTATCTGCCCAAGGGCATTTATAAGCCTAGCCAGAGTGTGTTGGCTTTCGCCACCCCCTTAGATTAGTTCCCTGTGCATCTGACCAGCACAGCCATTAGTTCCCTGCACCTCTGTCCAGCAGAGCCCACTGCAGTGATCCCCGGGGTAAATTTTCTATTTCCCATCCACCCGTCAATGTTTCTCTTGAACAGTGCTAGTGAGGTGGTCTGCCTGATGTATATTGGAATCTTGTTCCAAAGCATGGGGAGTCTCTGGGTCAGGAATCTATCCCTCCAGCACATCCTATTTAGTGTTGTGGTAAGGTTTATATCCCTAGAGCGTGTGGCTCTCAGGGATTTTTTTTTTTTTTTTTTTTTTTTTTTTTTTATTTAGGAGCATATCCATCAATTCTGGGTTGGACATGGCCTTGTATGTCAAGCAGAGATCACCTCTGAGTAAGCGGTATGCAACAGAGTACAGCTGGAGTTTCTTTAGTCGGGCTGCATAGGTCACATGTCTGAGGCCAGTAATCCTCTTGGAGAGGTACTTTTGTGGTCTTTCCAGCTGTTGCAGGTGTCTTGTAAGGTACATCCCAAATGGGCCGTTGTATTCTATAATGGGTCTAATAAGTGATGAGTAGAGAGGCACAATAACCTTTGTTCTGGATGAAAACCCTTTTGAGATTAGGTGGGCCACGTAGGAGGATTTTCTAACCACCTTGGCAATATGATTATCAAAGGAGAGATTGCTATCTACTTAGGTCCCCAGATCCCTTACTACTTTTTCTGTATTTAGGGGACTATCACTTATGTGGTAGTTCGCGGATACTTTGTTTTTTCCAAAGGGGATAACTATGCACTTTCTGGCATTCAGCTTGAGGCCATGATTTTGACACCAGGTATCCGTCTCAGTGAGACCCTTCTAGAGGGTGTCTGTATCAACCGGAGAATCAATTATGGTCCCTAGTTTGCAGTCATCTGCGAACATGGTCAGCCAAAGTCCTCCTGTGTTTGCCTGTACCCCCGAGATGTATATACCGAACAGGAGGGGTCCTAGGACTGAGCTCTGGGGGACACCACTTGTAACTGGTTTGGAGTCGGACCTAGAGAGAGAGTCTGCAACTCTCACCATGTGGGTTCTGTCCGTGAGCCAATTTGCAACCCATCTCGTGATGTTGGGGTTAATGTTCAGGTTGGTGAGTTTGTCTATAATACCAGAATGGGGAATGGTGTCAAAAGCCTTAGCGAGGTCTAGGTAGGCTGTGTGGACCTCCTTACCCTCATCTAATGCCTTGGTAACTGTCTCAAAGAAGTCCACAAGGTTTAGGAGGCATGATCTGCCCTTAAAGCCAAACTGGGTGGGGTTCAAAGTTTGGAGGTTCCCAATGTGTCTGTTAATGAGTTCCATGATGATGCGCTCCATAGCCTTGCAGACCAGGCTAGTCAGGCTTATAGGGCGATAGTTCCCGGGGTCCGTT